>NW_024583147.1:145124-147860 GCF_018398535.1 Haplochromis burtoni | reverse complement strand
TATTATTATTATTATTATTATTAAGTATGTCTGTTCACTTCTAAAGCAGCCAATCAGAAGACACTGGAGTTATGCACACTGGTCAAACCATCACACAAGTATTAAATGTTATTTAATATCATAGTTTTACATCTAGTTCCTATTTTTAATATGTCCGTTAATAAACTGAACAACATAGGCTAGTCTGGCTTGACAGTGTTTTCCTATCATGGCTGTAATAATCTATGGACATGTATTTGTTGCTGCTGTCCCTGATTACTATGTTGGTGTGTATGAGTGTGTGTGTGGGTGTGTCAGAGCACTGGGTTTCAGGCATCATCAGGACTGGTGGGTGTGTCCCGCCTGGAGGCTGGCCACACCTGAAGAGGACGATCACACACACACACACCTGCAGCGGATCAAGCCTCGTCATGGGACCTTTTTAGCAGAGTGGCTGAGTTCTCACTGATGCTGGATTGTTGTGTAAGACTCCATGTCAGTGTGAGAGCTAAGAGTAAAGCCAGTTAGTGCATCCCTACCTACCAGAGTTTGTGTCTTACGGTTGCTTTTGCTGGTTTCCCCCCCGGAGGAGTTTGCAAACAGGAAGGCAGCGAGCACGGGGAGTGCGAAGACACAGACTTTTTGAGGAAAGACATGACACGGCAGTCAAGCAAGAGCACAGGGATTTATTGTCATTTGTTGCACTGTAAATAAACGCACTATTCAGCACAAAGAGTCCAGCATTTGGGTCCTCATTCCCCACTTTCCCATGGTTTGCCTCGCTAACCGTGACAATGGCAGATGGTAAATTAGTTCTGTTTGCATAGAACAGTTCAATTAAAAAATAATATAACTTTATATGACTTATATGACTTAAAGTCACCAAAATAAATGAATGTAATGCACTCATTTTCCATAACAATGCTGACATCAGCAAGTTTTAGTATAACTCATGAAGTTCTCAGACGCCGCCGCCATTGTGGGTGGGGTGTTTGAAGGAAGCAAACTGGAGTAGGGGGGTCATCAAGGACTTTGTCTGCTGGTGTGAACAGAACCATCTTTGCATCAATGCCAGCAAGACAAAGGACCTGATGATTGACTTCAGCAAGAAGCCATCCCCTATTACACCAGTGAACATCCAGGTTTTGGACACTGAAACAGTGGAGGAGTACAAATACAGTCACCCAAGTGACTTCTTCAGTCTCAGCTGACTGCAGGTCAGGTATTAAAGGTTTATTCTATTCTATGTCCAGCAGGGGGCGTTGCGCTTGTTTGCTATATATTTGTGATGCATGTTTTTCTGTAACCCCCCCCCCAAACACACACACACATAAATTTATGATAATCAATAAAGCAAAGGCCATAACTAATGCAAACTATATTGTACAACTGAACAGATGGTCTGATAAACAACTGATAAAGTCCCTGCACTACACTGCGCAATAACGGAATAATGAAGCTCCTTAAGATTAGGAGAACAGAACCGGCACGTACACAGTTTCTGTTCTCTCCACAGGAAGCATCATAACTAATCAACCCACTGATTCAATCATTTGTATTCTCTGATCAGCAAATGAATGAATGGACGTCAGTAACCTCCTGGCCTGGGTTATGTAGGTAAAATATGTCAAGTGCTCACTAATAAAAGCAGCAGAAAACACCTGAAAAAACATGTCACCAAGTAAGAACTCACTCAGCATAATCGAAAGCATTATTAGCACATCTCACCTGCAGAAGTAAACTCCAGGAGGAAGGCAGAGGACAAAATCCAGAAGTGTGACACAGTTATCCAAACATCCATTCCAGCGCAGATTTTCCGATCAAGCCGCTGTTTTTCTGTTTTCTATAAATGATGTTCAAAATTAGTTTTTAATCAGCTAATCTACTGATAAATTCAGATTTTTAGATAAACCTGTATCTAGAGCTAATGTTTGAATGAAAGAAGGGAGGAAAGTGCGTGTTCCTCTTTCATCACACATCTGAAACAAACGAGGCGACGAGAAAGTGAGAGAAAAAGGGGGTCGGGGAACACTCAACACCCCGCCTCCTCCCCCCCACTCCTCAGCCCACAGCACACAGCAAATCAGAGGTAAACTACTGATTTTAATCACACTTTTGTATTCAGCTTGTCCCGGCAGAACCAACATGACTCCATTTTCTTTTACACTTATCCTGATGAGGCAGGGGGGCTGGAGCTTCCCCCAGCAATCATAGAGGGAGAGGTGGGGTACACACAGGACAGACCAGGGTAACATGGCTTGTTTGGGATGTGGGACGTAAGCCAGGCAGACAGGAGAGGAGAGGTGACTTCTTAGTCAGCTATGCTCCTCTTGGCAGTCCTAACCATGTATTATCTAAATGGTGATAATTATTCTCTTCAAAACAACCCAACACGTTTCTTGTAAAATATAGAAATAAAAGAAAAAACAACCTAAAACAAACAATGAAGTCATTATCATTTGCTGCACACAGCTCCGCTTGCCAACATAATGGAAAGTAAGATGTTTTCCCTGTAAGTCACACCGCTGAACGGCTTTTTACTGAGTGATTATATTACACTACATCCGCTAAAAAAAGTTAATGTCATAAAAGTCTTGGGAGAACAGACTGAGGCAGAGGAGGATTGGGAGAGTGTGGAAAAAGAGGAAACTCTCATGGAGTGAAATCTGCGGAATGGAATATAATAGACTAAGTTTCATCATCCGAGCGACATACGATCTGCTACCTTCCCCAATAAATCTGCAGCTGTGGTTTGGA
>NW_024583147.1:141476-145099 GCF_018398535.1 Haplochromis burtoni | reverse complement strand
AAAAAAAACACAAATAGAATTAATGAGAATGAAGAGGACAGAGGGAAAGTTTAAAAATCTGTGAAGGTTCTCAGTCATCCAGGTCATCGTAGTCAAAGGAGCTTGCAAAGAAAAGCGTCTGGACTTCTTTAAGTTGCTTGAAGACGTTTCACCTCTCATCCGAGAAGCTTCTTCAGTTCTAAGGTCAAATGGTGGAGAGTCCCAGATTTAAACCTAGTGGGAGTCCCCAAAAGGGACAAAGGATCCTCTACCTAATCACATGAGCCAAGGTGTGAAAAGGGTGTAGGTCACAATCAGCCAGGGTTTCGGTGAGCTCATTGTGAAACCTGGCCCCACCCTATCATGTGATTTCCTGAGGTCAGATGGCCCAGGATGTGAGTGGGCATTAAGGCGTCTGGAAGGGAACTCAGACCCCTTAATGCATTTGTTCCCTGGTTTAATTTTTGTTCTTTGTTTGACTTTAATTTCCCTGTGAATATGATGCACTAACCCACTGCCTTAAACAACAAAATGAATTTTAAAACTGGAATGTTCACTCTTTAACAGATTCAGTAAAAAGGACTGGATGTTGAGGTTACAGTCCCTGATAATGCATTGCTTTAGATGTTGAGGGACGGCTGTTATGAGAAAAAGCAGCCCAGAAACTTTGCCAGCAGCACACATCATCCAAGGAGGCCCTGCCAGGGTTGATCAGGCCCTGGAGTGTGTCACTGGTTTATGTTAAATTGTTATTTTCTTCTTTCTTCTGTTTAGTTTCCTACAGTTTATTTTTTATCTATTCACTGCAACTGAGAAATAATACTTACCTCTTCAGCATTTATGGAGCCTAACATCTTCAAAGGGATAGAAAAGGTGACAGAGACAAAAGGGACAAGATAGGAGAGAGGAGAGCCAGAAGGGGGCGCCTGATCTGGCTTCCCACACCTCCCCGCCGGATCGGGCTGTACGCTCTACCTCCCCACTGCCTCCCAGAAAAGGGAAGAAGAGTAGAGGGGAGAAGAGCGGAATACTTTTCTCTCGCGGTTAGCTGACTGCCTTACACAATCAGTACCAGAAATAATGGTATGTGATGGTTTTCTGGTCTAAAAGAGGAAACAACACAGAGCGTTAAGGTTAAAGGTCAAAGGACAACTGCTCAATCTACTGTTGTGGAATCTTCTGTAAGAAAAAGTTCTGCAACACAGTCAGCTCTGGTCAAGCTATTTTAATTACTGCATGCATGCAGGAGAGCCAACACACATCAAACATCACAGTTCACAGTCATGCCAGCTCTGCCCTTGAGACGTCTCAGCTCCTCTCTTATACCCCCACACACTTACGTACAACAGGTTTCTGTCCCACGGGCTGTGGCTGGGCAGAGAGCAGCTCCCACTGTCTTTTCCCAGGAAGCTCCTGGCACTGGTCACCTTGGGAGTTTTGTCCTTCTGAGTAAAACAGTTAGAGGATAACATAGTGAAACGTTGTTACGCCAAGCTAAGCAGTTTTCACAGGGTCATACTGACACACACACATACTTCATCTAAGTAAACAAAGGCTATGCCAAATCCTACAGTGAGATTGTAAATGCATAAATCTAGATGTGAGGATAAACTAAAATTTCTATGAAATGTGATCGGAGTTATTCAGACAGATTAAACCACCACACACTGGTCACCTGAAATATTGCTGACACACAGCTTCTGTATGTCTGCAGTGAACACAACAAAATGTAAAGTACTGTTTGGTTTGGTGAGTATGAAACTTATGCATAAAGGTGATCATACACAGACATACTCATTTATGTTTCTGGTTTTACTATTAGAGAGTTAATTAAACGTAAGATATGACTTGGATGTTCATTACATTCAGCACGTTTGTATACATTTCGTATACAATAAAGTTGAATTCTATTCTATTCTATTTTAAAGTGCTTTATAAATAAAGTTGATGATGACGATGATGAACAAACATCACTGCTATCTAACCAAGGCCTATACGGGCCTGAGTGAACACAAAGCTAGCATCACCACTGACACTGACTTTCATTCCTCAAACAATAAAAAGAATGAAAAGTTTCACAAACTCTGATCTGTCTTCTTGTTTCTGTCTCACAGGAGCAGACTGAGCTTTAGCAGCCAAGCAACTTTATCTTTGATTCTGAGTTAGAGTTAAAGAAGTTTTACTGCCAGATGTTATCAAATATTTTAGTTTTCTTACTTATTTATAAGTCAGCATATAACTAAGAAAAAGCCTGATTTGTAAGCCCGTCTTTAAACAAAGTTGAAGGAAGCACACATCGCTTATGAATAATGTGGCCACCACCTAAAACAAAGCTCCGCTGTTGGCTGTTTGCTCTTTGGCAGCCGTTCATCAGGTTTTCCATGAGAAGAGACATGCAGCAGCTGAGAGGTGAGAGGTCTAATTTCCGTTAAAAAGTCGATTGCCCAGTCTCACATTCCTGTGGTTCTTCAAAGAAGTGGATTATTGCAACATATTTACAGCACAGACTGAAGACTTCTTATAAGCGTGAACACAGAGGACAAAAGAAAAACAACCAGGTGCCCAACTTGAAAATAATAACTAAATCTAAAAGTTTTTTATCATGATCAGAGTCTGTGCCTGTGTAGCAGTAAACTTTATGTCCCTTTACTCCTCTTTGACCCGTATCGGTCGTCTGCTGCTGTTCTTGTCACTGATGAGTAGATGGCAGCTGCTGGAGGATCTTTCTCTTTTAAACCAAATCCCAAGATTTCACTTATAACAGAACTGATGCTGGTGCAATTCCAACATTTGGAACATTAAGATTTATGAATCAGCTATAATGTCCTATATCAATACAAATAGTAACAGCATGTAACAGTTTTTTTCTTTTCTTTTTTAAGTAAAAAAACAGGAAACTGGACGGCGGCACATGTTCTTCACATCAAAACTCTTTGACCACAAAGTCTCATATGTAGCATCACAGTTCACACACAGGAAAACAAGAAAAAAGGGTATACATTTCTAATGTATTAAACGTATATTATATTTAAATATATTAAATATATAATGTTTAATGTGAAATGCTGAAGTACAGAATAGTTGTTAATTTAATGTAACTTTCAATTTGAAATGCAAAGGTCCTCACACAGACAACAATGCTTCCTGTGTATCATGTGACTGTTTTTGTTGTTGTTGTTTTAACAGGTCACCTCAGCATCACCTCTACATGTGTTTGTTTTGTATCCACTTTTGATGATTTTAGTTTGAAATGTTCAATGTTTGATATGTCAGCTTTGTGGCACTCAGGAGCCAAAAACTGTAGATTTGATTTTGAAGTAAAATTTCCCTTTAAAACTGGCTTTATAACCGTTACCCAGAGAGTCTGAGCAGAATGTTTGTCTCACCTTCAGGTTTCCTCCGAACACATCGTCTCACCAGTACAACCAGTACAACCAGCAGAACCCCAAATATGGAGGAAATAGACATCATCACAGAAAGAGCAGGAGAGGATCGCTGAGGGGGAGGAGGAGGAGAGGAACCTGCAACTACAGAGAAAAAACAGTCTTTCTAATCAGTTTGAGTCACTTTGGTTTTAAAATCTGTAAAAGAAACAGAAGCCTCACCTGTGACAGTGATCCAGCTGGATGGAGACTCTCCATGAC
>NW_024583147.1:125108-139318 GCF_018398535.1 Haplochromis burtoni | reverse complement strand
ACTATGACCCAAGCATTTTGGTCTTATTTGAATTAGTTTAGTTATTGTTTTAATTCTTTTACTGTCCTTTTATTGTTTTTTATTGTTATTATTGTATTACATTGTTGCTTTTTAATACCATTTTTATATTATTAAGCACTTTGTGCAGCATCGGCTGTTTGAAATGTGCTATATAAATAAATTTGACCTTAAAGAACTGAGAGCTGCTGGGACTCACAGTCAGACGAGCTGTGAGGGTTAAAATTAATTTATTATTATTATAGAATTTATTGTATCTTGAACAAAAAGGGACACGTAGAAATGTTTAATTAATTTAGCACTGAGACACCCCTTACAAACACTAAACTCCTCAAATCAGCTGCCATTCTTGAGTATTGGATGTTTAAAAGAAAAAAATTAATTTCTTAAAATTGTCTGATCATCAACAACAGGATTTGTATTATGTTTACAAGAAGTAGGAAATGAAAACCTTTGGATTGCAAGGAGGAGGATAGATATCACTGATGTGACTGAAGGCGAGTCTGTCTGCAGTGAGCTGCAGCCTGTTCTTAATAAATGTATCCCACAGTCTCCTTGAAGAGTGAGTCAGGTTTACAGTGGGACAGTGGAAAGTTACTGACCTTGGTTTGTGGTGCAGCTCAGCAGTGAGATCAGAACTAAAGAGAGATTAAACGCAGGTTAGTTCAGAGTAGAGCTGTATGTGGGAGTATTTCTAATCCAACTCCTGCAATATTTGTGTTTAATCCTGCCCACACCCACAGACTCACTGATATTCATAATTGTCACGTGATGTTAGAGCTATTGTGACACGCCACCTTGAGGGCAAAAACTATACTGGGTCCTTTGCCCTCCAGTCATTCGAGTTTAATTAAAGTGCCAGATGTTTGCTGTGCTCTCCAATGCACTAATCAGTGTTTATTTACAGCTGAAGAATGTAGAGTATGGCACCAACATGTGAGGACACCTCTCCTAACCCTGTGTGGGATTATTTCTAATCCAACTCCTGCAATATTTGTGTTCAATCCTGCCCACAGTTAAACTGTGTTTAACTAAAGTGCCAGATGTTTGCCGTGCTCTCGGATGCTCTAATCAGTGTTTATTTACAGCTGTCAGAAGAATGTAGAGTATGACACCAACATGTGAGCACACCTCTCCTAACCCTGCCTTACAGACTAATGTCTGATAAAATATGTTTATATGCATTGAATGTGCAATTTCATTAAAATAAGAACAGAATAAATAAAAACAAATTCAACAAAAATCTCTGCTTTGAATTAAAAACAGATGCAAACCCTGAGACACAGTTCAAAGAAATACATTCAAACACACTGGTTCATGGGACCAGTAAGAACATACATTTGTTAAAATTATTGAAACATTTGACGGATATCGCAGATGTAATCACTTTGTAGAGAATCTCTAAATCTGAAAAATATGTTCCATGTAATGTGAGATTTTTCCATCAAGCAGTTATCATGTTATCATGATTTCATAGAGTAAATATTAACTTCTTTCCTACGCAGAACCCTTCCTGCACTGCAACGGCACATCTGGACACTTTAGCTGTTTTGTGCACCATTATTGACAGAAATAAAGGCAGAAATCTTCCTTTTATCTCATTTTTACTTTTACTCATGTATGTGATCCAAGGCTGTAAAATATGGAATAAAGTTAAGTAGAAAGGACAGGTGCAGAGTTGAGATGAGCTCTTCTATGAGGACGTTCAGGTAATGCAAACTTTTACTGTTTTAAATTATACAATGAAGGAGGCATACGGGGTCAAGGGCAGACTTCCAGGAATCTTACTTGCTACACAACCTCCACAACAGTGTCCTTGAGTCATATCGGGGTGTGCATGGGCTGCTTTCCTCTGAAGTCGAATACCAGTTTTGTTTGGGGTCTTTTCTGCATTCAGGAACAAGTTTCTGTTACTGCACCTCCTGTAAAGGTCTCACACCCTCCCTGTAGTCCTCCTACATGCTGCTAGTGTCTGCATCATGTTGTTTGTGTCTGTATTGTCTTTCCACTCTGTAACACTAGAACCACCACTGGAAAGTCAAAGCTTTAAGAACCCCCCCCCCCCCCCCCCCCCCCCTCCCCAAAGATCTCACATTACATGACTTTTCCTAAAATGGGGTTAATCATCAAATACTGCATGTTTGAGTGAGTGGGATCAAACGGAAAAAAGCAAATCATTTCACCTCATAGAAATTAATATAGAGCCACTTCTGGTGCCAGGTTATTGTTTACACAGATTTTAACATGAAGGCTCGAGCAGAGCTGGTCAGAGTGGGGAATGTGTGACTGACTGTCTGGAAACTGGGTAGGTTCCTGGCTGTGTGCAGGCAGGAGAGGACTCAAATGCAGACTCATGGAGGCGAAGACAACACAGCTTTATTTGCTGGCTGGTAAAACAATACAAACTACTCTGGGAAATAATATAAACTAGACACACAGAAAGGCACTCAGGGAAACACACAACCATGAGGGTACAGAAAAAAAACACAGGACTAAAATCCACTAAGGGAAAACGAGGGGGTGAGACACAGCAGGGAAACGTGGGGGAAGAAAAACCAGAAACATTGATGTGAGACAGGGCCCTCCTTAGCTTAGCCTCTTGGTGGTGGGAAACTGCACAGTGAACCACTAGGTCATTTAAACTTGTTGCACCAGCTCTGTCTGATAACTTGTGGCTTATTAGATTCTGCATGGTGAACACAGACATGGGGAGGACACGTCCAGTGTACTCCTAGTGGCAGTGCCAAGCTCAGATAAATGGGGATAAATGGGTTGTGTCATGAATCAGACATAAAATATTTGACAAATCAAACATGTGAATCATCATGAATGAGCTTAGCACACTGGATCAGTCTGAGTTAACACTGACTGCCCCTGCTGCTGTTGTGTGTTTTCTGTAGTTTTCAGTTTTTAGTTTGGTGTCTAAGGAAAAAGAATGAGAGAGAGAGAAAAAAGGTTGTTCTATCTTTATGACTGTGTGTTATTGTACACACTCTGTCCTCTACATTAGAATCAATCCAGTCCTTGTAGACTGAGATGAGAGCAGTGGTGCATGTAGATGAGTAGAAAGCTAAGAAGAAAGGAGATGTGCTCAACATTAGTTATATTCTGCAAAAAAGTATTTCGACATGATTTTCCTTTCTACACTTAAACTTTCATTTGAGTTCTCCTAACTTTCCTATTTATCATTTTTGAATACTCTTCTGTTAAAAATTGAGCAACATTTAACATTTTTCTCCAAGATATATGAACGCAACAAAAAATTACATATGCAAATAACACATTTTATGATTTAGAAGCTAAGAGATAAAATACATGTTGTAAAAGACGAATTCCATCCTGCTCTCTCTGAGTGTGTCACTCTCAAAACAAAATTAAAATACTTTTTGGCTCCTTGTAAGATTGTAAGTTAGTTATAGTCAGTCTTTGCAGTGATCCTGATTAATCAGAGGATGATCCCTGCAGCTCCAGGCGCAGCTCGCACAGAGCAGACAGGTAATCTTCGTTGTCCTTGTCACAGTTCAGAGCTTTCTCATAAAAAAAAGCAGCTCTCCTCCTGTCGCCCTCAGCTCTGGCCACCTGACCCAGCAGAGCGAGAGCTTCACCATCACCCCGATTCTTTGCCAGACGCCTGTCAGCGATCTGCTTCAGTTTCTGCGGGAAAAATAGAGGAACAATGAAAGATTAATTTATGTTCCAAAGAAGTAGATTCTGTTCATCTGGGTGTAACGTTTTTAGTGGGAGAAAACATTACATTATGCTTTAATTAAAAAAGCGACATTTTGAAATTTGAACTATGGAGGCTAAAGGATCTACCTCCCATCCTACATTTAAATAGTATAGGCACCACAGGTAAGCCCACAATCTGAGGTTGAATTGCTCTAATGGGGTGATATGGTACTATAAGGTCTTTAAGATAAGATGGGGCCTGATTACCAGCTTAAAATGTTTCTAAGAGTTTTCGGGGGACAACAGAAGGAGAAAAGCTATAGAGAGGTGTGTAAGACTGCAACTCTGGATAGTGACTTGGGGGGTTTTCATAAATTTGGCCAGACTTTTTGAAATGAAAGGAGTTCCATCCAATGTGGGACTGATGCCACATCTCCTCACAAGACCTAGTGAAAGACAGAACCACTGACAGTCACCAGTAGTTTTCAAAACGTAAGTTGAAAACAGTCCTCAGGAGCACAAGTAGGTGGTATTGAACAAATCATTTACATCAAGGGAGCTTTGATATGAGGTTTTGCTCACATCCCATGAGTTAGTATTAACACTGAGTTTATATAACACGTAACCTTTGTTATGTCTCTAGTGCTCACCTTAGCACACTGTCTCCAATTATATTTTTTCTGTGGTATCAGCAGCCCCTGCAGAGAGAAAACAGCAGAAGACTATCAGGAAGATAAATCCATCCATACTAAGGTCATGTGGTGGATGTGAGCGGTAACATGTTTCACATTACTGCCCCGACACCTCCACCCTCCAAACAAGGCCTGTTAGTTTTTCTTCTTTCATTGTTCTTCTTGGGTTGAAACGTGGGACATTAAGAGGCAGCTGCATGTCTAACACTGTACATGCAGCTGCCTCAGTTGGTGTAATTTGCCCTCTGATGGATCAGCTACCTGTCACCTTCATTTTTTCTTCAGATAGGACCAATCAGAGTCTGGCACCTGGAAACTTACCTTGGTATAGTGAGCGATGGCTTGAGCCTCATTTTTTTTGTGATAATGAAGAAAGTCACCGCAGCGCTGATGGATAGTCTGACAATCCTTTTCCTCCTCCACCTCTGGTAACGTCTCCAAGCACTTCTGGAAAGCCTCCTCAGCCCTGAGAAACAAAGAGATGATGAGGAATCTACAGCCAGAGGAAAGAAAGAAGGAAACCCTGCAGCTTTGTTTAGACGGGTACCTGCTCATATCCCCTGCCTCTGCACACAGCAGTGCCAGTTCAGCCCACGCCAGGACAAAAGGTCTCTTCCTCTTCACAGATTCTTCAAGGTGACTGATACAAATACGCCTCCACTTACGCACCTCTTCTGTGGAGCATTAAAGGGTGATTTGAGTGGTGTTTATTTAAGGACAACATGCAGTATATTTCTGTGTACCTCTGTTGCTGAAGCGCCTGCGACGCTCAGCAATTATTTTCTGCTTGTAGCACAGAGCCAGCTGGTAGTTGAAGGAAGATAATTGATCGCCCCTTTTCAGTCCTCGCTCAAACACAACAATAGCCTCATCCAGTCGATTCTGGAACGGGATTAAAAAACACTAATCACATACAAATATTCAGATCAATTTGAGGATAGAAGAAGAAAAATAACAGAAGAATGGTTCAAACTCTCTTAACAGCTATAAATGCAAACACTGAAGGTAATGAATTTGTAAGGAAATTCGCTCTTGTTCACACCAACAACTTATATAAATGCATGAAAGTCTATAAAAAAGAAAAAAAAGGAGGGAAAGGGGGAAAAAAGACGAATGGAATCACTCAGACAAACGCAGACTCCTAGCTCAGGAGACAATCAGGAGACAGACTCTATCTCTACTATTAAGATTAGGCTTAAAACTTTCCTTTTTGCTAAAGCATATAGTTAGGGCTGGATCAGGATTTCGGCTCTGCTTTTGTAAGTGTAAGTTCTATAAGCTTCGTCAGGTTTTGGCCTCCAACTTGAAGGGTGAAGTGGCAGCAATTAGAATCTGCACCTCTAAATGAGAGGCCGTGGTCCTCAGCCAGAAAAGGGTGGAGTGCCCACTCTGATTCAGGGACAAATTACTGCCCCAAGTGGAGGAATTGAAGTGTCTCAGGGTCTTGTTCATGAGTGAGGGGAGATTGGCAGATAGATTGGTCCTGCAGCTGCTGTGATGCAGATGCTGTACCGGTCAGATGTGGTGAAGAGAGAGCATAAAAGCGAAGCTCTTTATTTACCAGTTGATCTACGTCTCTACCCTCACCTATGGTCGCAAACTTTGACTAGTGACCAAATCTGATTGCAGATACAAGGGGTTTGTCCAAAGGGTGGCTGGCCTCTCACTCTAAGATAGGGTGAGGAGCTTGGCCGTCCAAAAGGGGCTCAGAGTAGAGCCGCTGCTCCTCCACATTGAAATAAGTGGAAGAAGATGAATGGATGGATGGATATTCATAAATTTGAAATGTAATCAGTGTGTCTGTACTTACCATGGGAAATTTATGAAACTTCCTGTAAAACATTAATACAAATTTGCAGCAGTGGACGCCACAGTTGACTGTCTACCTCAGGTTTAATGGCTGGTTGTTCTCGTCCCTGAATCAGTACAGTATCAGGATTAAGGAGAGCAAAAACACCCAAGCTGTTCAGGATTACAAAATAGGAAAGGAAATGAAGGCTAAAGCCAGCCAGCATCCCCAGAGATCACGGAGTTGTTCTAAAAACTCCCAGGAGCCAAAAATGAAAGTCATATGAAAGTCAAGGACAGGTTTTATAACCTTTAAATAAAGTGTCTTTATTGACCTGGCTGCTGTTGATGATGCTCTATTAAGGCTTGTATGGTTGAGGAGGCCTTAAAGTGGATGGTGAATGTGCTTTCATTTATAGACAGAAGCTAATGGCATGAATGGTGGGCCCAGGAAGATTTCCAGACTAGAATCTTGGACTTCGATCATCTGGTACCTTTACCCTCAGGTCAAGCAGAGTTGGAGTCTGTTGGCGTTCTCTTCTCCCTCACTGTCACCAAGTTGTTAACATTGAATTAATTTCTAAGTATAACACTGCAGGTGCCTTGACATACTGTAAATAATGTTAGAATAGTTTCTATGAAGAAAACATTTAAAAAGAAACTGAGGATGAGTCTCTACAGAGGGATTTCCTAACTTTTGTTTGGTCTGCTGTTACTAAGCCAAAGACCCAGTGAGCAGAAGTAAGAATTTATAGGACCAAAGTTGCAGACTTACCTGATGACGTAAGTATTTTCCTGAGTGGCGGATGATATGAGGGTTATCAGGATCATTCTCTAGTGCTTTCTTCACCAGACTCTCAGCCTCTTCGTATTTCTTATAGGCCGCCAGCTTCGCACCCAGCGAGCACTGCAGAGCAGCGTTATTTGGGTTGATCTCCAATGCAAAGCGAAGCTGTTTGATGGCCTGGGATTCCTCATCTTCCTGTAAGTTTTCTAAAACCCACTGCAGATGAGAAACTGGTTAGTCCACAGTTTCTTTTGCTTGAATAAATATTAGTCATTGAAACTTCTAAAAAATATACTGACGCTGAAGTAACTGAGGCCACTGAAGGAGCCCTAAAGTTTACTCTCATCCTTTGGTGCTGTCTCGATTTTAGGAAGTCCTCTTATAGCTCATCACCTACTGTCATTAAAGCTGCTGATTGACTTGACCATAAACTGTGTTTTGAATCTCATGCTGATGCCACTACTAAAAAAGTTCAACAAAGACTGTTCTTTTTAAGTAAAATGAGATCTTTTAATGTCTCCTCTCAGATGTTGTCCTTGTTTTACAGAAGTTTTATCGAATCTGTGATGTCTTTTTGTATCGCTGCCTGGTTTGGTAACCTGACGGTGAAGAATAAGAATCGATTGGGACTTCTGGTAAAAACTGCTCGCAAAATTTCAGGGCATTGGCACGATGGACTTTTGGCCATTTACAATAGAAATGTGCTGAGTAAGGCTCATTCTATTATTAATTGTTTGAACCATCCACTTCACAGTGAGTTTGAGTTGTTGCCTTCCGGGCGCTGTTTTAGAGCACCTGTGAGGACGACCAAAAGACTCCAGGTCTCTTTTATCCTCACTGCATCTTGTCTCCTTAATGGCAAATAACTGTCCTTGGACTTTCTATCACTATTGTCATTATTATTTCATATTATTGTTCTGTTTACTTTTATCCTGCTGCTAAACTAACTTCCCCCTGTGGGACAATAAAGAATTTGAATTGAATTGAATTGAGGAGGAATATACCCATATAAGGTAATAAACTCTTCATCCTTAGTGTTAAGATGTTGATACTATACCAGTATCCTTTAAAAGCACAATAAACTTTTTTGCCTTCCAGTAAAAGCAAAATTAAACAATGACTTACTTTTATTTGTAAAGAAAGCAATACTGTTAAATACACCACACTTCTGTGCTCAGCTGCAGTATCCAGATAAACTACATAATTATGCTACATCATTTTTAGCAATTTAGTGATTCCTTGAGCAAAAAGTAACTTTTTGAACAACTCTGTTACATTCAGAGCATCTTTTAAGTGGAATAAACTGCCTTATGCAATTAGAGAACTAGTGACTATTCATAATTAAAAAACCCAAAACATTTAAAAGCCTATTTATACAGTTTTAATAAATATTGTAAATATTGTAAGTGGGTAATGTTGTGACCTGTTTTCCACATGTATTGTGCCTCAATGCTTATATTTTTATGATTATTGTGGATGTAAGAGCCAAATTATGTGGATGTTTTGCATCTGTATTACAATCATCTTTATTGCATAATGTTTTATTATATTATACTTGATGGCTTGGGCCCCAGGAAGATTAGCAACCACTATTGTTCAAGCTGATGGGGTTCCTTATGAATAAATAAAAAATTCTTATCATAAAACTGACCTGTTCTCCACAAAAGAGGACAACGGCGTAGCAGGTGTTCCACTCAACATCATGAGGCTGTACCTCAAGTGCTTTACGAAAACAGTCGATGGCTTTTGATATAGAAGACCTCGACACCTTGAAATAGGCCCAGCCTTGTTCCCCATACACCTCTGGGAGGAAACTTCCTGATGAACCAGTGGGATACTTCACCTGCAGAGGGAGAAGGAAGCGTCAGAGGTTCAACAGCAGTGATCATAACATTTGATCTGATTGGTGTACATACCAGTATGTCCTCGACTCTCTGACAGTAGCTTTGTGACTGTGCAAAGTCTCCATCGTGATATTTCAGCCAGGCCATGTCTCCATACGTCACAATCAGCCGCCTCTCACTCTCATCACCGTAACTCTCCCTGATGGTCTCCTCTGATTGGTTTAAAAGTTTCAGCGCTTCCTCTCGTTGATCCTGAAGATACCTGAGGACCAACAGGTCATCAACAGCTGTTCCACATCTGGTGTTTACGACACCTGACAAGAAACTGACTTGAGGGTTCAACTAACACTTGTTGATGATTCATTTAGGTTTTTATCTGAGGTTCATGACTCCAGGGTTAGATAATTACTGCATTTCCACCAGAAAAACAAGAGTCCAAACAAACTTTAGGAAACAGATTTATATCAAGATTCTTAAAGAATCAGAAACTTTAGTCCAATACTCCAATAATGTTTCTCTTTCTATCATGTGTATCTATTAAGGTTGAAATAATGAAGTAAACTTAAAGCAAGCTGACGTTTTTCTTCTAGCTGTAGCTTTGCTAAGCTGCATAAATCTGGTGATTGTTTATTTATATTGTTAACTTATGAAGTGAGTTGAACGTGAGCCAGCCATATCTAGTCCAGACAAAACGTTGTTACATGAAATAAAATAAAATTAATCTGTGTTAGCAGCAGGAGCACTGCTGGTAGGTAACATTAGCAGAAGAAACACAGCTCAGGGTTGGATCTGATCCTGAAAACAAAACTATCTCTCTATCATTCAAATATAAATCCTGCTGATGCTGACCACTGTTTCCTTTGACAGTCAAATTTCTCTTTGGTCAGACGGACTTCAGTGAGAAAAACTGTCTTTCTTCTGGCTAATGTTAGCTCTTCTCTTCTGTAGCAGAGTCACAGAAATAAAAGTGTTGAGATTTGAATGAGCAGAATAAATCCACTTTAGCTTTTCCTTCATCAGACAGCTCCAGAAACTGTACCTGAAATAAGCCAAGAGGCTGTAGAAGCAACCTGCTCCTTTATACGGACTCTGATGAAACTCTATGTCAATCTCTGTTCGGGTGATCAGTTTTTTCGGGGATACGTCCAGCTTCAGATCCCAGGTGAAGTGACACTGCAACTGCTGCAGCCTGCTGAGCAGAGCGCTGCTATCTTCACTGTAAGAGAGTCACAAAGAAAACGCTGTGAGGAGCATCAGAGGGAGAGCATCAAACCAGGACTGGCTGAACCGAGGCTCACTCAGTGCTCTGACACACTACAACCAGCACATGATCAAACATCCCCACTCAGAAACTCTCATGCCAGTTCACCCACACTTCGCAGCTCCTCTCCTTGACAAAAATTCAGTTTGTGTGATCAACCAATGAAATCAGTGATGTGAAGTAGACCTGTGGTTTGAATCTCACACTGAGGAACCAGAAGAAACCTTAGATGTGGAGTGAGACACAAACACAGGGGGACAGCTAATGTTGTGATACAACGTTTAATTCATTTGATCACATGCCAGTGTTAAAATGTCTAGTTATTGATGTAAGATGTGTCATGTTTCAGCTGTGTTCAGGCAGGAGAGGACCCAAACACAAACTCACGGGGACACGGGAAATAAACTCAAAAGCACCGCTTTATTTCAGACTCGAGGAAAGGATACAAAACTAAACTTCACAGTGAGGCACACAAGTAACACACAGCATGAGGGACGACACGACACTGACTCAGAGAAACACAGGGCTTAAATACACTGTGAAGTAACGAGGGGAATGAGACAGAAGGAGGGCACAGCTGGGAGAAATCAGAACTGACGAGACAAGGAAGCAAAGCAGGATGCACGCACATGAGACAGACCTTCAAAGTAAAACAGGAAGTACAACACTGAGACGTGAACTTGACACCGTGGAGACAGAGCAACTAAGAAACACAGAGATATAAACCATAAGGCAGAGCACTCTAAGGACCAAAATACACAGACGGAAATACTAGGCATGGAACACAAAAAAACTAAATTTAAGGGAGTAACTAAAGACCAACAATGAGGACATAACTTACAACACAAAGTGACAAAAAACACAGGAAACTCAAAACACTTCATCAAAAAACCCAGGACCCTGACAAGATGCATCAGTTGCCCGTGTTTTTTTAGTTACCAGTGTTCATGAT
Source organism: Haplochromis burtoni (assembly GCF_018398535.1). NCBI lineage: Eukaryota > Metazoa > Chordata > Actinopteri > Cichliformes > Cichlidae > Haplochromis > Haplochromis burtoni. Next base: position 128,307 of record NW_024583147.1, on the reverse strand, counting down.
GTGGAATTAATACTGTTGAAGAGTTGAGCACTGAAGTAGGCAAGCAGGGACACGGACTCGAACATGCATGCAAGGTAGTTGTGAGCAATCAGGGCTCAATTGTGTGGATTTTGATACCCAAGTATGGGAGGTTATTAATTTTATTTTATTTCTTATTCGACTGATAGAATATTTGATTACTAAAATAATCGATACCTGCAGCACAGATTATTATTATTACATAACAGGTTTATAATTTTATAACCTCCACTTTTTCCTCTTCCTCTGATTCACAGACTCCTCGACTGTGTTACTTTGTATCCCTCTGCGTGCACCTGAGCGCCAGGTAAACTAAACTACTGCTGGATTTAAAGTCCATCAGGTGGTTCACTTTGTGATAAATGACCGATTATTTATCAAAGGTTTGGCAGACTGACCTCATGTTGGAGCAAACAGAGACCTCCTCCTCCTCAGACTCAGCAAAGTGATGACTGAACACAAAGAGTGCGTGGACCGATCTGTGAAGCTGTCACCTCAGTTACACAAACCACACACCCCTGCTCCTGCTGCCTTCAGGGCCCCGCTGAAAACAAGTAAAAGTGAGAATCCATCTGCTCGTGTCTCTCCTCTCCTCTCCTCTCCTCTCCTCTCGTGAATTTAATGGCCATAAATATAAAGGATGTTAGGAGACGGGAGTCACACATTTGAGACAGGAGGAAAGCGTACCGACGAGAAGGCTGGGCTTTCTGTTTTACATGACCTCAGGAGGGGTCTTTGAAGGCACCACGAGGAAACGTTAGGTTTCGTTTCTGCATCTCAGCTGAGAGCGTCACCAAAGATCACTGATCAGCCATTGGTCTGTAAATAAGCGATTTATCTGTATCTTTTCTGAGGAAGAGAGGGGCTGTTTCTTGTAGCATGACGTGAGTCCACATTAGCTTCACAGCAACTTTCTAGTTCCTGAAAACCACCACAAATAATACAGATACTAACGGAGGTGGCAAAAGTACAGACAATCTGTAGTCCAGCGGTAAAAATACTCAAGTAAAAGCTGAAGTACAGATTCAACTTCTTTGCTCAAGTAAAAAATAAGTTTTTTTAAAAGGTAGAAAAAGAGGGCCAGGAGTTCCAAAATGAATGAATAAAATATGATAATAATTAACTGAAACTGGAATTAATGAATAAATAGATAAACAATTAAATGTCTATTTATTTTATTGAAAACATGCAATAAAGTATTTATTTCCAGTTTTAATAAATTACATCAACATTTAATTATTTTTTCTTCTCATTTTTTCCACAAGTGGACCTTTTGCTATACTGGTCCACTTGATTGTCATAGTTTATTCAAGCTTTATTATTTATTCTTATTTTAAGTTATTACAATCAGAACGGACGGACTCGGGGACAGGAAAGAGAAATAAGAAGAAAAGTTGGGAGTAAAGTAAACAGAAGGAGAGAGAAAGAACAAGAGGGGAGAAGAGGGATAGAGAGAAAATCACTAAAAATCTGCTTCGCCAACTGCTGAAAAACAAACTAGAAAAATGAAAAGAGCACAGTAGGAAAACTACAGCAACAAACAACATAAGCACAGGTAACAGTAAACCCATCTACCCAGTCTACCCATCACTGGGCAGAGTCACCACACCCCCTCGTTTGTGGCACCTGCAATCAGCTGGCCGACTCTTAAGACCAGCGTTCTTGAACGTTGCTCGCCGGAGTGTCAGCTAACCCACGTTAGTGAGAGTCATAGCTCAGTAAATCCTCTTTCAGTGTTTTTTCTTTCTTTCTTTTCACTCTGATCCTGTCTAGTCTCCACTGCAGCTTCTCTGAGGGTTGGATCTTGTTGTCAGTAACCACTCAATTTCATATTGCTGGTTTGTTTTCTGTTCTTGGTGCTATACGCCTGCCTGCCTCCCTGCTCAACACTTCACAGTGAGTGTACGTGAACTGGCTAAGCCTCACCCGGACCTCTACTCCCCTCCAAGACTCGCCTTCCTATGGGGATAGTTACAAAGCTTTCTTCGTTATGAATGAGCATTTTAGTTAGCATCTCCAAAAGTTGATTCTGTTCATCTGGACGTAGCGTTTTGTGGGACAAACGTTTCATCACTCATCCAAGTGACTTCTTCAGTCTCAGCTGACTGCAGGTTTCCCCGATCTTATAAACAGTACATTTGCATGATGACTGAAACCAGCTCAGTGAAGGAACTATGGGCTGGGAGGTCATTTCCTTAATCATAACGATGCAAATTCTCATGACCATTGATCAACAACCAATGACCAAAACCCACTGATCAATGGCCATGAGTACCATTCACAGAGAGGGGAATGGCTGTCACAGCATTGTCAGATGGCGAAAGATGTACCCTTAGGCCCCCTCCTCGATTCAGTGATGGTCTTTTCCTTTTCATGTAAATGGCCTCTTTGACTCTGCGCTCAAACCAGCGTTCCTCCCTGTACAGGATGTTTACATCCTCATCATTGAAAGAGTGTCCACTGGCCTGTAGGTGTAAACAGACTGCAGAGTACTGGCCTGACGAGGTAGCTCTTCTGTGTTGTGCCATCCGCTTCACCAGAGGTTGTTTGGTTTCCCCGATGTATAAATCCTGCCAATCCTCCTGGCACTTAACAGCGTACACTATATTACTCTGTTTGTGTCGGGGGACCCGATCCTTTGGGTGGATCAATTTTTGGCGAAGCGTGTTTTAGGGTTTAAAAGCCACAGAGACGTGGCGTTTAGAAAAAATGCGTCTCAACTGCTCCGATACTCCTGACATATACGGGATCACTACAGGTTTTCGCTTGAGCAGCGGTTGTCCTTCTTTCCTGGATTAGCTGGAGCTTTCTTTAGGTGCCTTTCCAGCTTTGACAAAAGTCCAGCTGGGATAACCACATTTACTCAGGGCCTTCTTGATGTGCTGTTCTTCTGCCTCCCTGGCCGCTGTGTCAGTGGGGATGGTGTTCGCTCTGTGTTGTAGTGTCCTGATGACACCCAGTTTGTGCTCCAGTGGATGATGAGAGTCAAACCTTCAAACACACTTGGTCGATGCTGAGAGTGGTCCTGTTGCTGAGGTTGGGGTCATCCTGTAATCTCTTACGGACTACCTCCAACGCTTCGTGACTGGGATGCAAGTGAAGAGAGATGTAACGTCGTACGAGACCATGGTTTCATCTGCCTCCATAATGACATCTCTCACCTTCTCAACAAAATCCATGG
>NW_024583147.1:115942-124703 GCF_018398535.1 Haplochromis burtoni | reverse complement strand
TGTTCTGGATGTGGTGTTCAGAGTATTTGCTCAAAATGTGGTCATAAATATTTTGTACTTGAAAATCAGGATTTGTATGTGTAAAAAAGATTTGTGTGCGTAAAAAAAGATTTGTGTGTGGAAAACGTGCAAGTTACAAGTACGAATTTTGACCCTATGTTTCTTTCTTTCATCTGATTGGTCAATATCATGTCAATCAGAAATGTAACACTCCAATCAGAGAACAGATGGGTTTGGCCGTTGGAGGGGCGCTTTTTTTGAAGGACGATATTTATTTTATTTATTTATTTTTTAAATAGTTCAGTTGAAGCACGGTTGAAAAGCAATGTCTGACTTTCATTGGTTAACATTTATAGAATTTTTATTTATTATTACTTTTGCCAGATTAAAGTTATTTCTGTGACCATTGTGAGTTTTTCTTTCACTGACTGAGGGGTGCCAACAATTTTGTCCATGTCTATGAACGCCATAAATGTTACAAACACAGACATAAATGTCTGTCCTATTTATAAGAGAAGTCTATCTGACTTCTTACCTCTAGAGGGCCACCAAATATAGCTGTTATATATGTTTGTCTTCTGTGAACAGAAAAAATGTTCTGCCGTTTCTGTCTGACAGACGTCTGCAGAATGTAGACCAACACTCCCTCACACTTATTTCTTGTAAAACGAAACTTACTGCTTTACTTCTCCTTTTCTGTCTTAGAGTTTATCTTGCAGGTACAGTTGTACTTATACTGCATACTCTCCCACATATCCCATTCAAACGCTCTGTTAGTCTGCAGATTCAATCATTCACTTTTCAATCAACTCACTTTTATACAAGTATAAATAAAAAGGAAATCCTGCAGCAAAGCTCGTGTTTGCTTTCACATATTTGTTGCTGTCAGTAAGAGTGAGGAGAGAGTGAGAGTGTCTGCTTTCTTACACTCAGTCAATGGGATTACACAACAGCCTACGAGGGAAAAGAGCAACTATGTGTTTCCTTTTCTGTGCACTGGTTTGAACTAACAACAGTTCAGTGAAAGAAAAATATCCCATTTCAAACCACATTAACATAAACAGTCCACACTCATACAGATTTGACATGGTTGTGTTTAAAGTAGAAAAAGCAAAAACTAAACTGTTTCCTGGCAGCCTGTGAAAAATACTCATTACAGCTTTCATCTATTTTGTTTACACCTCGAGTCATAGATCTTTTAGGTCTTTATTGTTCAAATTATTTCTAAATCTTTACATACTTAAACAAATAATGTTAATCCTTGACAGTTTATCTCTTTGTGCCTGGAGCTGAGCTCAGGTGGTTTGTTTGTGTCTCTGGGACTGCAGCAGCAGGTTTGCAGTGAGAGAGAGAGAGACGGTCATGTTCCACATTTAGCTTTGATTCCTTTTTGTTGAGTTTTGTAGAAAAGAGACTGAACATTCAAACATGTTAAATAAATAAACCTTCAGGACACTGCTGCATCACACCTGCTTATGATGTTGGTCACTGTGCATATTCTGAAGTTTCCTCCATGATTTCTTTGTTTAGTCCTACTTTTATTAATTAAATATGTTGTTTTATTGTTGCTGTGACATTTCTGTTCTTGCATTTTACAGCATTTTAAACTTTGCTACTGTTTCACCTGGTTTCAATGTTAAATACAGTCTAGCTAACATGATGTAGTCCATTTCTACATCTTTTCATCTTAAAAACATTGTTGGAAACATTATTTGGAATTATAAATCTCATTTTATTAGGTTTGTGTTGTGTTCACAGAGGTGTCTGTAGCATGGTACTGCCTCCAGGCAACAAAACACATATTTGGTTATTACAGTGTGTTGAAATTATTTGTTTGCTTTTCTTTAAGGAACTAAATCTGCATGGGATGTACTGCCAGTCAATAATATCATTTTATACATTTTGAACCTGAAATAAATAAATAAACAAAAATCTGTGCATAAGAACCATACAAATACCTGTTTATTTACAAAAAAGAAGTAATTGTTTTTTGTTTTAATAAACAGTAATTTTTATAAAACGTTATTCTTTAATTTGTTTTGCAGTTAGACATGTATCTGAGAACAATAATGGTTAGCAGTGCTTCTAAATAAACACAGCATCGTGCTGAAAACTCAGAACTAGTTGAGCTGCTTGTTATCAGCAACTTTGTTTAAAATGTTTGTAATGACTGAGAGTAAAACAGGACACTCAAACTACAAATCAGTCAGTGCCAACATGTGTTGTTATGAAACATCATAAACTCTCATGGTTTTCTAAGAAATGGTTGAACTGCATTCCACACATGATGAGACAGGATTACATACTGTGTGTGTGTGTGTGTGTGTGTGTGTGTGTGTGTGTGTGTGTGTGTGTGTGTGTGTGTGTGTGAGAGAGAGAATGGTTGGATGACTGACTGAATGTGTAAAGTGCTTTGGGGTCCTTAGGGACCAAGTAAAGCACTATACAAATACAGGCCATTTAGCACCTCAGAAATCCACCTGTTAAACCTAAAGACTATTTATTTCAATAATTGTGACCATTTCATCACTTCTGGCTTGGCGCATGTGTGTGCACATATACATGGACTTGCACACATGCACAAAAGCCATCTCTTTCAGGGTGTAGCCTGTGAATGAGGCTGCTGGCTTTGGAAATGTGCTGACGCTGCTTTAGAAAAGGCTGCGGTGGCCCAGTATGGTTTCTGAAAGGCAGGCCTAGACTCCAAACTAAACCGCGTCTCTCTGCGTTTTTCAGGCAAGACCACTGCTAGAACGTGACGCACTGCTCCCAGAGGTCTTTTAAGGGTGGCTGCTTAAAGCAATCCCAATATAAACCTTCATTAATTAATATGCATGGCCAACAACTTTCCAGTGCACTACTTTCCGATACCAATAATTGATCAATTCTCCATCCTCCCTCTCTCATCCCCTGCTACTTGTTATTTTAAATATAACATTTTTTTTCTTTTGCATGTTTATGCAAAAGTTTATTTGGCTGAGAGCTGGTGCTCAAAATAATACGATCGTCATCGAAGTTAGTAAATCTTCAGTTTTCTAGTACACGGTCAATCAGTTGGTGCAGTATTGTCCGTTTCCTGTTCACTGCAATATTCATGTGCACAGCTGAATAGATGAAAGGTTTACAAAATAAAAAGGAAATGCCAGAACCGCTTAGTGTGGTGGACAGAAAAAGCTGAGTGTAGGCTCTGAGGAAGTTTCCCATTCACTGTAACAGGAAGGCATTGACTTGCTTTCTAGTATAAATCTTTGAAAGTGCTTAATGAAAGGAAATGTGAAGTAGAAGAGTGCATGCTAAAGGAGTTAGTTTCTTAAAATATCTTAGTGACTTATATTATGAGACCAGCTTCAAGTTGAACACAATGTTATCTCAAGAGAACAGGCATAAAGTAATATGGGCTGGTGTTCATATATTGCCTTACTGACCACTGAAAGCATTTTTGACTACAAGCCACATTTAACCACACATTTATGCAGTGCTTGATTCTAATTTTGTGCACTTCATGTCTGTCATGCTTGGCCAATTTAGAATTACCAAGTAAACTAACATTATCCTGGTAGTATGGTAGTAATTCTTAGATTTAAAGTCTCTCTGATTCTGACATGCAGCATGTCCAAAAAAATCACATCGCAGAACTAATATGCTAATGCAAAACTCAGTATTTTTATTTTTGAATTCTGTTAGAGTAACTTTGAATGATTCAAATCAAATTCAAATTGTATCTATTATTGTAAGGTCTACCTTACAATATAAAGTGTCTTGAGGTGACTGTTGTTGTGATTTGGCGCTGTATAAATAAAATTGAATTGAATTAAAATTCCAATATAATCCTCACTCATGTTTTACTGGCCCCTTATTTCAATCCCTCTCTGTTTAAGCCAGTTTTCTTCTAATTGAAGAGATTACACTAAAGATTTGAAGAGCTAATGGATGGGGCTAATGTGGGATTACTTGTACATACACTGTACAGTTTTAGAACACCCCAATTTTTCCAGTTATTTATTGCAATTCAAGTCATTCAAGTTCAGTGAATATCTTGAAGTGGTACACATTTAAGTGGTGAACTGCCAGAGGTTTAAAAAAAGAAAGGTAAGGTTACCCAAAACTGAAAAATAATGTACATTTCAGAATTATTAAAAAGGCCTTTTTCAGGGAACACAACATGGGTTAACAATTTAAAGCTGTTCTACAGCAATGGAGGTTGATCAAGCCTTGAAAGCTGGTGCTACTAATTCCTACAGGTGTTTCAACTTTTCTGGATTACTTACAACCCCGTGTCTGTATAAAAGCAGTGTTTGAACACACTTTGGTGAGCATCAGTTGAACAGTATTGTATTGCAGAAAGTGTGTTGCTACAAAAAGGAGAAAAAAGCAATTAACAATGGAAGAGAGACAGAGTATCATAAAACTTAGTTCAGAGTACCCAGCCTTCTTGGAGTTCCTGGGTGGGGTACTGGAGGGTGCTCCTCCTGGGGACTCTGTTGTCCTACTGAGAGACTTCAATGTTTACGTGGGCAATGAAAGATCTGAACCCGAGCAGTGTTTTGTTATTGGACTTCTGTGCAAACCACAGTTTGGCTATAACAAACACCATGTTCGAAGGGAGGTGAAGGGAGCCACCAAGTTGAAGAAAGAGTCCTACCGGGCTTGGTTAGTCTGTGGGACTCCGGAGGCAGCGGGCGGTGGCTGAAGCAAAACCTCGGGTGTGGGAAGAGTTCGGAGAAGCCATGGAAAAAGACTTACGGACTGCCTCGAAGAGATTCTGGCAAACCGTCAAGCGACTCAGGAGGGGAAAGCAGCGTTCTACCTGCACTGTGACTATTGCGGGTGGAGTGCTGCTGACTTCGACTGAGAAAATTTTCGGGCGGTGGAAGGAATAGTTGGAGGACCTCCTCAATCGCACCTGCACATCTTCTGTGGCGGAAGCAGAGTCTGGGGACGAAGGGGATGACCCAGCAATCTCTGGGGGCGAGGCCACTGAGGCAGTTAAACAACTCCTTGATGGCAGAGCCCCTGGGGTGGACGAGGTCCGCCCCAAGTTCCTGAAGGCTCTGGATGTTGTAGGGCTGTCTTGGTTGACACGTGTCTACAATGTTGCATGGAGATCAGGGGCAGTACCCCTGGACTGGCAAACTGGGGTGGTGGTCCCCATCTTTAAGAAAGAGGACCGGAGGGTGTGTTCCAACTACAGGGGAATCACACTCCTCAGCCTCCATGGGAAAGTCTATGCCAGGGTGCTGGAGAGGAGAGTCCATCCGTTAGTCGAACCTCGGATACAGGAGGAACAAGGCGGTTTTCGTCCTGGTCGTGGAACACTGGATCAGCTCTTTATCTTCTTGAGGATACTTGAGGCTGCATGGGAGTTTGCCCAACCAGTCTACATGCGTTTTGTGGACTTGGAGAAGGTATTCGACCGTGTCCCTCGGTACCGGTCTCAATTTACTGGTCGATCTATGCCAATACACTCACCTATGGTCACGAGCTGTGGGTAGTGACCGAAAGAACGAGATCTCGAATACAAGCGGGGGAAATGGGCTTCCTCCAAAGCGTGGCTGACCTCTCCCTTAGAGATAGGGTGAGAAGTTCGGCCATCCGGGAGGGGCTCAGAGTAGAGCCGCTGCTCCTCCACATCGAAAGGGGCCAGTTGAGGTGGTTCGGGCATCTGACAAGGATGCCTCCTGGGTGAGGTTTTCCAGGCATGTCCCACTGGGAGGAGGCCCTGGGGCAAACCCAGGACACGCTGGAGAGATTATATCTCTTGGCTGGCCTGGGAACGCCTTGGTGTTCCCCCGGACAAGCTGGAGGAGGTGGCTGGGGAGAGGGAGGTCTGGGCTTCTCTGCTTGGGCAGAGCAAATCTTAAACTTGAAAACCAGGTCAGAGCTGTTGTTAAGAGCTAGCTTTTTTCATTTGAGGCAGTTAGCCAAAATAAAGCCTGTTTTGTCAAGAGACGGTCATCAACGCTTTTGTTACATCTAGACTGGATTACTGTAACGCACTTTATTGTTGGGTTAGCGATGTGTCCATTAGGCGTCTGCCATGTGTCATTTAACTGAGGACTTACACCCATTTTAATTTCACTCCACTGGCTGCCTGTACTTTATAGGGTCCTTTTTAAAAGTTCTTTTATTTGTTTTTAAGTCTCTTAATGGCCTGGCCCCTCTTACCTCTCCAAGCTAATACAGCCATATACACCTGCCTGCTCCCTTAGGTCCACCAGTCAGCAGCTCCTTGAGGTGCCAAAACCAAGCGTAAATTTAGAGGTGATCATGATTTTGTTGTAGGTTAGGCAGACCTCTTCTCTTTCTGATTTTAAAGCTCTTCTTAAAACAGGTTGACTTTTTTTTTTTGTAAATAATTCTGTTTTTTTTAACATATTTGATTTAATTTCCTGTCTATGCTATTTGTATATGTGCAGCACTTTAAACTAAAACCAGGGTTCATGAAGTGCTTTATAAATAAAGACGGCATGGTATGGTAATTGATGTGTAGCAGGTTTTTGTCATGGGATCACACTGGCAGAAAGCACAGATCAGTGCTGGAATCTGTAGTTCCCAGCAGCATCGGCCCCATGACTCTCACATGCACCACCAGCTGAGAATGAAAAGTTGGTCCACTGCTTCAGGCACAGGGCTGTACAAGTCTTACAAGTCTTTATCAATTTTATTTTAATTTCACAGCTTCTCTTCTTGCTCTAGGCTAACTATAACTACCCCTACAGCACAGAGTTCAATAATGCTGTTCTTTGTGAACATTTTGAAGAACCTTCAGTGTTTGTTCTGTTCTTGCAATAATAGAAAATAGGAATGAATCTGGGAACAGATGATGTATCATCATCTATTCATCATTTTATCTTAATGACCTTGTAGTACCATATCACCCTATTAGAGCACTTTGCTCTCGCTCTGCAGGCCTACTTGTTGTTCCTAGAGTATTTAAAAGTAGAATGGGAGGCAGAGCCTTCAGTTTTCAGGCCCCTCTTCTTTGGAACCAGCTTCCAGTTTGGATTCGGGAGACGGACACTATCTCTACTTTTAAGATTAGGCTTCAAACTTTCCTTTGTGCTAAATCATAGTTATGGCTGGATCAGGTGACCCTAAATCCTCCCTTAGTTATGCTTCAATAGGTGTAGGCTGCTGCCCATGATGCATTGAGTGTTTCTTCTTCGGTCACCTTTCTCACTCACTATTTGCACTGAATCATTAAACTGAGTTTTCTCTATATGTATGTATCTATATGTAGGGTGTACCTTATGCCTACCTTGGCACTGTATAAATAAAATTGCATTAAATTATTTACCTTTTTTTTGTTTTTTGTTTTTTTCGTTTCTTTAATTGGTCAGTGCAATGAGCATGCAGTGTCAGTGTTATATTGTCATCTACCAGTGGCTGTTATGAATATAGTTCTGATGGTCTTCCTTTCTTTCAGGGGAAAGTTTGCTGTGGTCAGAAAGTGTGTGGAGAAGTGCACGGGTCATGAGTACGCTGCTAAGATAATGAGGAAGAGACGGAAAGGGCAGGACTGCCGGATGGAGATCATCCATGAGATTGCACTACTTGAACTGGCCAGCGCCTGTCCCCATGTGGTCAACCTCCACCAGGTCTACGAGATGGCTTCAGAGATGGTGCTAGTTCTGGAGTTGTGAGTGTCAAAAATTCAAGGTTGAAACCTTTCCTTTCATGTTGTTTAGAAATGGAGACCTACTGGGAAACACCAGCAGACATACTGCAAAGAAACAGAATGGCAATTCAAAAGTGCAAAAACGTAAAGGGGCAAAAATTGCATTTTCAAATTGTTTTTGGCACAAAGTTAGCAAACATTTTAGGATAAATACTGTACATCCAGTTTTTATCCCGGTAAAATGAATTAATGATAATTTAGATAATGCTCCACAGTAATGGTGTAGTAAGTGCCCAGAAGCATTTCACAGTGGCTATCAAGTGGCGACACTTGCTTGACACCATATTAACCATAGACTGTTTATAAAGATTTATAATCCAGAGTAAACTTGTAATCATTGTTAATTATATTAAGGTTACTGGCAGTTACTGTGAGAATAAATCTTATGAAAATTCTTTGTTTTGCTATAAAGATCTCTTTCAGGGTCTTTTAAGCTTTTTTTTTTGTCTCAAAAATCACCACTTATTCAAAAAAAAACTAGTGCTTCTCAAAATATCTTGAAAAAAGTAAATTAAATTTAAAATTATTTACATCAAAATGATAATCTCAGGAAATCCACTATCTCAAATTGTTAGAATATTTAAGATTTAATGAAAAAGGATTTACAATCCGGAAATATCCATCGTCTGAAAAGAGTTTTTAGGTAAGTTGTAGTACTATTTCCACACTCCAAACTTGGCTGGACCTTCTTTACCATTAATTTCAGTTTCAGCAGTGTGACATGTTTTTGTAGCAGCATTCATCTCATCTGTATTTTTGGGTCAGGGATTTCTCCTCTTCTACTTGACAGTGCCCCTTAGATTCCCTGTGTCGCTTAGGTCAGGACACAGTGAACCAACAATCACCCACACTAGCAGATTACATGACACCCCATATCACCACAGACTACAGAAACGTCACGTGATTTCCAAATGAAATATATTTACTTCCATCTGAAACGAGGACTTTGGGCTGATATTGTCTCTGATTCAAGAGTGACTTAATCCCCGACCCGGAGTGGGCATTCCACCCTTTTCCGGCTGAGAACCATGGCCTCAGATTTGGAGGTGCTGATCCTCATTCCCGCTGCTTCACACTCGGCTG
>NW_024583147.1:109788-115922 GCF_018398535.1 Haplochromis burtoni | reverse complement strand
GCTGGAGCTTTCTTTAGGCGCCTTCCCAGCTTTGACAAAAGTCCAGCTGGGATAACCACATTTACTCAGGGCCTTCTTGATGTGCTGTTCTTCTGCCTCCCTGGCCGCTGTGTCAGTGGGGATGGTGTGTGCTCTGTGTTGTAGTGTCCTGATGACACCCAGTTTGTGCTCCAGTGGATGATGAGAGTCAAACCTTAGATACTGATCCGTATGTGTAGGTTTACGGTACGTGTCAGCTTTTAGATGTCCCTCATTACTGATGGAAATCTCACAGTCTAAGAAGGCTAACCTGTCAATTTTCATATCCTCCCTGGTGAATTTGATGCGTCGGTCCACCGAGTTAATGTGATCCGTGAAATGTGGTACGTCCTGAGATTTGATTTTTACCAAGGTATCATCCGCATATCTAAAACAATGGCTTGGTGGTGTTCCAGGGTAGGATAGCAAAGCCCTCTTTTCCACTTCTTCCATGTACAAATTGGCCACGATGGGTGAAACTGGGGAGCCCATGGCACACCCATGTTTCTGCCTGAAGAACTGACCCTTGTATGTGAAGTAGGTGGAATGAAGACAGTTCCAAAAGCAAACACACTTGGTTGATGCTGAGAGTGGTCCTGCTGCTGAGGTTGGGGTCATCCTGTAATCTCTTACGGACTACCTCCAAAGCTTCTGTGACTGGGATGCAATTGAAGAGAGATGTAACGTCGTACGAGACCATGGTTTCATCTGCCTCCATAATGACATCGCTCACCTTCTCAACAAAATCCAGGGTGTTCTGGATGTGGTGCTCAGAGCTGCCCACCAGCGGGTTGAAGATCGAAGCCAGAAACTTGGAGATGTTATAGGTGACAGAGTTGATCATACAGACAATCGGTCTTAAAGGTGCACCCTGCTTATGTATTTTCGGTAAACCATACAGACTTGGTGTAGATTCCCCTGGGTACAGCCTGTGGTATGAGGTCCGGTCAATAGCCTTGTCTTGTTCTAACTGCTTCAGACAGTCTATCACCCTCTTCCTGTAGCCACTTCCTGGTCTCGTTTCAGGGGCTCATAAGTATTTTCATCACTGAGTAGTGACAAAATCTTCTCATGATAGTCTTTCTGGTTGAGCAATACTGTGCACCTACCCTTGTCTGCCAGAAGGATGATAATGTTGTTGTCATCACTAAGTGATGTGAGTGCCTTCTTCTCCTCCATGGTGATGTTGGATGCTGGGGGCTTTGCATTGCTGAGACAGGCCGAAACTTTCGTCCGTAGTTGCTCTGCTTCCAGTTCTGCAATATTGTTATTACGAATTGGTGTTTCTGTGGCTGTGATCAGCTCCTCTAGCGGGATTTGTCTCGGTGTGACAGCAAAATTCAACCCTTTAGCAAGGATGTTTTTCTCTGTTTGGGTGAGCTGTCTGTCAGACAAATTCTTCACCCACTTGTCCACATCCTCGGTGTCGCATCCTTGTCTCTTCTGGCCACTGAGGCCACTTCGTATTTTGCGGTGGTTTCTGACGTACAACGAGTAAGTCAAACTTCCTTTGTTGCCTGGTCTTAGACTTCTTGTGCTGTGCTAGACGAGCCTTCTCAGTAAAGTCAAACACCTTTTTAAGAGTATTCTCATGTAAAAGCATTGTCAGTCTCTGTCGGATCCGCTCCTCTTGAGATTTTAGTATGTCGATGGTAAAAATTGTTTGCCTCACCCGTTCATTAAGCAGCTGGTGCTGTGCCTTCTGGAGGATTTTTGTTGCTCGGAAGCTTTTAACCGAAGAGCTCACTTGCAGACTTTTAGGAGTAATCCTGTTTTGTCGGCATCTGAGGCTGAATCTCAGGTGGTTCCTGTAGTCCGCCATCTTACGTGCTGTTTGCTCATACTGACGTACAAGCTTTAGGTCGTCCTTGCCAAAGTGGGTTAAAACGTCTTGATACATTCTCAATCATCCAGGAAATTAAATCTCCAAAAGTTGATTCTGTTCATCTGGACGTAGCGTTTTGTGGGCACCACAAAGGTTTTGGGAGACTGCATCAAGACATTTTAGTTAGCAGTTAGCATTAGCAGCACATGCTGCCTCCGATGTGAAATGACCTTTATGCTGCGCACTGTGACTCACAGCCACACAAATTCTTTTTACACATACAAAACTGATTTACAAGTACAAAATATTTATGACCACAATTTGAGCCCATACCTTCCACCCAGACAGTGAGAGAAACCCTGTCATCCTGTACTTTGTGTGCCTGCTCCAGAAAATACCAAGTGTCGTGCCCAGGCTGTTTTTCCCAGCCAGATAAAGAGACTTATTTCTTTGGACTTTGCTGCCGCAAGCTTTGCGTTAGTTTATTAGGTAGTTTATATTCAGAGGTCAAGTGTTTTCCCTCTCGCCCTTAGTTCATGTGTAGTGTTTTGTTTCATTCACTCCTTTCATTGTGTGCCACTCAAAAGTGGCACACAATTGAGTGAATGTTGGAGTTACTTAATCCAATAGTGGACATTGGTTACACACCAGTGTTTCGCTTTGGGAGAAACGTAAACAACTGAGTTAAATCAACACAATTTATTCATATTCAATAAACCTGTGCATTTTGTGTTGATAAAACGCGTTTGAAACATGTTTAGATGACGTAAGGTGAGCTCTTGGAATATTTTAATCCTTCGCAATTTTGTCATTTTATTTCAACACCAATACTACATGGTCACTTGCATGCTACTTAAAAGATGGATGCTGGTTTTCTGGATCCAAATGCTCATCCCATAAACAAGAACACATCCATCTTCCAGGTCAGCTGTTACAGGTGGTGTGCTGCCACCTGTTGGTTGTAGTTTTGTAACTGATAGATTTAACTTCTAAAGGCTGCTTATGTAGAGGAGAGCAGTGTGTAAGAAGGAGGCGTGGAAGTAGGAGGACTCTTTGAAGAAGTCATCCCTTTTATTTATATCCTGTTTAACTTAAGAAGTCACTTGGATGAATGTTTCGCCCTCTGAAAACATCCAGATCAACAGAATTAACCTTTTGGGATTTATCCTGTTCCATTTCTATAAAATGATCTTGTTCTCCACAATTTGTGTTTGTGCTGTGTGCTCAGCTACTAAAAAAGAAGAAGGAGCAATGTGACAACCTCTTATTAATTACTGGTGTCTCCGACTGAGGTTTGATTGAGGCGGCTAATATAAAGAAAGCCTAACTTTGCTGAGCTTGCTTTGTATTACACTCTTCTGTTCCTCTTTATTTTCTGCTGTTTACATTCTAACAATACTAGATCAAATTCCACAATTTTATAAATAACAGAATTTACAGATAAATCTAAATTTCACTGAGACAATCTGTAAATAAATGATGTAATCTGGGTGGTTATTTTAACATCACTCAACAGGTGATTGGGGAGAGAGACATGACTTAATTTTTTTAACTTCACAGGGACTGAAAAACTACACGCACAGAATCATGAGTGGAATCTGAAGAATTAGTGCAACATGATTGGCTCATATGTTTCCTTCTTCTGTTTGATTGGCTCTTGCTGCTCAGGGGCGGGAAAACTGAGGACTCTTTCTAATTTGTGCCTCCTGGTCTCCGCCGTCTTTCTGCCTGTTACCTGAAAATCAATCTCAGTGCTTCATGCTGAAGAATTTCTCATTTATAAAATAGTTCTGGAGCACTGTTTGTATTCTAGTTGTAATTTAACGTTATATAATTACCACAGTTTAAAATGAAGCTCTGAGACGCTGATGTCTCGTTCTGTTGAGACTGTTTCCTTGACTCCTCTCTCCTTGTGTCCTTTCTGATCTCCTCAGTGGGCCTTAGACACACTGGAGGGGTTTGTGTTATCAGAATGATCCTCTGATAACAGACATCACAGTTTGATAAATGTCAGCATCCAGCGTGTGCTATACGCACTCTGGTTTAGAAGATGTACATAAGTGAGAAGAAGCCTTTTACTGAGTTTAAGTAAACACACATCAGATTTTTCTCACTGATCGCTCTGATTATGAATAACATGATGACCTGAAGCAAAGCTCAGAGGGTTTGCTGTGTGTTCTTTGGTGCTGATTCAGCAGGAATCAGTGAGAAGGTGCAAAAATAAATCTCTGTTAAACAGTCAACAGTCCAGTTTTTTTATTTCTTTGGTTCTCCACTTCAGTGGCTCAGTGCATCAGATTCACGGGGAGATTAAAATCAAACAAATAACAGAATTAAACCAGGGAACAAATGAGGGGAAAGTTCTGCACCAGGCTGAACCCCGTAACAGTCGGGCAGTGGTTGATGTATCGTTCACAGAAAATGTAAACAGGTGAACAGTACATGAGAGAAACTGCTGTAAGTGATCAAATCAACACATGTCGCACAACATTCCTCCTTCCTTGCACACTTTCCTCCAGAACACTGAGCAGAAAAAAGACACCTGGACTGTTTCAGCAGCTCCTGGAGGAGAGGTGAGAAACAAACTAAATCTAAACCAGCTTTTTTACTCTGATACCTTCAGGATTTCGTGGCTGACTTGGCACATCCACAGACAGCAACAGTATTTTTTAATACAGATCACAGCATTTATGCATTCATAATCTTGCAAAACACTAAACCCAGAGAAAAAAAGCATAAATTACTTAGTTTGTTTAAATTGTTGGTTTACACCAAAAAACAAAGTTTCACAAATAGGAAACGTAAAACATAAGTTTTTGTAACACTGTTTCAATTTTCCACTGAAGGAAGTTCAAGTACCTGCTGAAGGAAATAAATAAATTTGAAAAATACCATAAAGTCAGTGGTACTGAGATGGTCTAGTCTCTAGAACAGGTCATTTTCCAGTCACTGCAGCATTAACTTCAGTTTTCATAAAACAAAATTTGTCATTTTTAGCTGCACAAAATTCCCTTTTATAGTCTAAAATCCCTGTTTGTGTAAATTTAGGAAACTTTACATAGTAAAGACAGTTATAAAGAGGGAGTTATAAAAATGACACTTTAGTTACAGTCAACATGACTGTAACTAAAGTGTTTCACTCTGAGATATTTTTCATGTCTGTAACATTGCCAGGATGCATCACCATGACAACTAAGAAACAGAGCTTAAAGAGTGTAAACAATTTTATCCCAAACCGTCATCCTCATCTAATGTAATAGATTTAATTCTTAAAGTGATGCATTTTTAATTCATAAGTGTAGAAACCTACGAGCTGTTAAATGATTCCCTCCATCACCAACCCCACAGATGTCCAAATGTAACATTTTTCACTCTTTAAAAGCTTTAAATATAAAGTTTGTGTCCTGGGACCTAAATTTGCAGATATGAACCTGAGGTATGTTCATGTGTACGAGTTCATATCCACAAACACATCAGTCAGTATTGCACCATTAGTACCTGTTTCCCTGCTCCAAACAGTGTGAAACCCTCCCAATATCTTTAGACTTTAACAGGATCTCTGAGAAGCAGGAATCACATATTCAGCACCATTCCCTTTTCTTTTTTTACAGATCAAATCATTAGGTACAAGAACAAACACACCAAAACTGACAGACTCACTACCAGTGCCACAAACCCTCCATGTCCTCCTGGAGGACGTGCAGGTGAGAAGAAGGTGTGAGCTGGTGGTGAGTGAAGAACAGAATCCAGGATTTCAGTCGGTTTTTCATTCACAGAAATAAATCCCCTTTATAAAAACCCTGAAAACCAAATGTTGGGCTCTTTTCATGACAAACACATCCTCAGATCTGTTTTTTTACTGTGCTGAGTGACAACGATGGGAAATTGACGCATTACCAGGAGACTGAGAGCTCATTTGGAAAAGCTCTGAGACATTTCAAACATGGTGCATTTCAACAGGAGGCTGGTATGAATCCTGATCCTGCTTCTTAAGTTTTCTGTAGATCAAAAATCCAGAAACAGCAGCAACAAGAAGCACAGCGGAAATTACCAGACCAGCTATTAGTCCAACAGATCCACTCTTCTCTCCTCCATCCTCCTTCCCTCCATCCTTCTTCCCTCCATCCTCTGTGTGTCCTCCTGTCTGACCTGCAGGTGAGAAACAGGTGTGAGGTGTCAGCTGTCAGGTAGGTGATGAGTGAAGAACAGAACAGAATCCATTTCCTCTTCAAACTGCTGTCAGACATTATCTACTGCACTCTGATCACATCACTCAGACCAGCTGCTTTCT
>NW_024583147.1:105420-109768 GCF_018398535.1 Haplochromis burtoni | reverse complement strand
ATGCGAACCAAGCTCTTGCAACGGTTGTATAGGGATCGAATGATTTCCAATTTTTAAAAATGAAATTAATTTTAAAAATTTCATTTTTCTAAAATGAAAGTTTAAGTTTTTCAAGCTTTTTTTCTTTTATAAATATTTTTAGATGCACTAATATTTGTATTATTTTGAATGATCACGTTGCCATGGAATAGTAGACTTATGGACTGCTATTGTACATAGTGGGGTTAAACAGAGGGGTATTGGTGTGAATGAGCTTTCTGGTCCTACAAAGCTTCAGGCCAAACTTTAATGCTTCAGCAAACACTAGCTATGTGCTCTGCTTTTTTCTTATGTATACACACATGCCATTTGCATTATAGGATATGGATTTGGTTTCCTCTGTCTTCTGGTGAGGAGGACAGACGGACAGCAGTAATAGAGACAAACTGAAAGACAGCTCCGTTTGAGCTAACGTGGCATTATTACACATAAATGGGAAACTGTAATTTAGGCTGCAGTAGCTGCATGAGTTGCTGATCTCATCTCACTGGTCACGTTTGGGTATGCTTGACCTGGTTCTAACTGTGTGTGTGTGTGTGTGTGTGTGTGTGTGTGTGTGTGTGTGTGTGTGTGTGTGTGTCAGTTCATGACATGCCAGGCTGATTAAGGTCTCTCTCACTTCCAATCTCTTAGTCTATCCTTGTCTCTATCCCAGCCAATGCCATATTGGATTTTGCCTGCATGCCAGACCATAGTGAATCCCACCTCCCCCATCCCCGCACGCATGCATACTCACAGACGCACAGAATGTGTGTTTAACCAGTTGAGAGCAAACTGCTAGATTAGATGGCATTGACACATTCTGGATCAGCTGTCATGTGTGCACAGAACCTCTGACAGTGCTGAGGATTGTACTAGTATTTTCACTGCGCAGACAGAATGGTACATGCCAGTTATCCCAATTGTTAGGAAGTCCAAGTGAGTCTTAAAGCTTTTAAGAATAATTAGGAATCCCACATATGAGGTCACCTCTTATGTTATTTTTCTTCTCTTGTGTAGTTCTCTTAACCAAATGTGTCATTTCTTGAAACCAACTATACTTTATTGGGAAGGTTTAGTCTGCTCAGCCTTCCCAAAAAGGACAAGAATCCACTGCTGTGATGACAAGGAGAGAAGGGTTGAAACTGAAGACTGATTCCTCCCTTGGTCTCGTACTGAGCTACTATATCATAGTATTTATATGATGAAGTAGCTACGTGGTACACATGCATGTGTCCTGTGCTACATGGCTAAAAAGATAAAATTCTAAACAACAGTTGAAGAGAACTCATTTAATATTTAAGTGACACATAAATATTAGACTTTGTTATTTATTGAGGATAATGGTCTATTAATAAAAGTCAAAGTATGCAGACATTTAGGATTACCAGTTAATTTGAAGGTGAAATCCGATGCGGGTTTTGATTTAAAGTGGTGCTCCCCATTATGTTTTTCTCCACAAATATTTAATACATGGTCATGGTTTCACAGCCAGCAGGATTTTTTTGTCCCGGCCTTAGAATGTTTGCATCATGTCTTTGACATCTAAGCAGTAATGACAAATTTCTGACCAAAACTCGTTGCATTTAATGCAGTTTTTTTAGCGCTTAATTTGTCAGTAGCTGAAGAAATGTAATGTCATGTCCACAGCCTGGGCCTCATATTTCACTCTGTCTGTGAGAGATGAGTGTGTGTTCTGCCAGTGTTTCACAGATTATAGTGTTTTGCAGGATTATGTGCTGTCAGCAGCACATGCCATACAGTGCAATCTGTCCAGTTAAGAAGATCCCATAAGTTCGTTTTTTTAAGTGCTCTAGTAAGCCCACCTCAGTCTGTAATCCCAGTCCCAGCCATTGCTCATATAAAGGCTAATCACAGAATTATGTGCCGTCCTGAATGCGGACACATCTCTCACACACACAGACCAAACCATACTGCACTTTGACTGGTGTTATATGAAATTAACAGTAGATGTATAAGTATAACGATACGAGAAATGTTTGTGTCTGCCAGTCTGTCTGTCTCTTTGTTCATTTATGTGTTTAGGAATGTAGTATTTCTATCTAGCTTATAATTAGTTTTGGATCAGGTGACCCTGATTCTGCTCTAGGCTCAGGCTGCCCTTGTTTTACTCTGATTTGTTTATATGTCATGATTGCATGTTATTAACTTGTCTACACCCGCCTATAGTTCGAGTTTTGTCCTGTTAGCTGTTCTTCATCTCTCCGTTTTGTCTTGTTTCTTTTCACCCCTTGAAGTGGTGGTGACCAATGACAGCCCTGCTTGTTTCTGCTGGATTACTCTTCTTGTTTAAAAGGAAGTTGTTCTTCCCCTTGCTTGTTTGCTCAAAGAAGATTGTAGAATAGCATCCATATCTTCTATTTTAAATTCTGTTGAATAGAAGAAGCTACTAAATTCATAATAAAACTACAGACAAGGAAATCTAGGCCCATGTTGCTGCTATTCGGTCTATGTACTGTCCCCCATTCTTTTCGCTATCCTTTTTATATGGGAGGGCAATAGAGCAGAATGCTTCCATTCTTCCTGACATGGGATGTTGACAACACAGTCTTTCCTTTTTTCTTTTCTCCCCGTCTTTTATTTGGCCAGCAGCTGACAGATATTTCGGGCAGTGGGGCAAATGGTGATGGAGGATTGAAGGATAGAGGGAGGAGGGGGCAAATAGTCTACGAATGAGGGTCATAGAAATCTATTCATGACATTGCAGAGGGTGGGGAGTGAGAGAGAAAAGGGGGAATACACCGAGACATGAATAGTGTAAATGCGACAGAGAATCATTAACCAGAGAGAGGACAGTTACCCACAGAGAATGAATGAGAGCAATAAAGAGCTCCATGCGCTCGCTGCTGGCTGAGCTCCAACTGGGAGTTCATTATGTATTGAGCCGCACGAGTGCACGTGATCAGTCCAAGTATGGCTCCTCGCCCAGTCGTACTGAAAAAAATGGATACATACTGGTTTATAAACTGGTTTGATACTGTAAAGATCATATCCTCTGAGGATCATCATAATATCATCATCATATTATCATATTAAACTACTTTCACTGTGTCATACCCAAAAACAGTCAGCGGAGGGGTGGATCACAGACATCATCACAAATATATTTAAAAAGAAGTGAATAGTTTCCCACAACCAGTGATCACTATATTTGTATTGAACAGTGGTCAAACAGGAAGAATTAGAGAACTGGTTTACTGAGTAGAATAAATTAAAGTGACAAAGTAAAGTAGGAGTCATGCAGGCGATCTACTAAAGTGTGCCAGTTTCTGAACAGCAGCGCAATTTAGCAGGTTGCTGACAGCGCAAGTAGTCGAGCTGCAACATGCACGCAGCTTGGTAGTTGTAATCTGACCAAAATATTATAAAATTTCTATGTGAACATGACAATCAACATGCATTAGATGTATGTTCACCCTGTGAGGCTCACTGATGTGTTTAACAGTTTTAAGTCAACAGTAGAACTCTGCAGCTTAAATTTGGTTTGATGATGTGATATTTGATCATTTGTTGATATGTTGAAGCTGGACAGTACAGACACTGATTAATGAAGTAACACCTTTTCTCATTATTTATGTCATGCTGCTGTTGGGTACGGTCATTTCTTTTTGTTTAAATAGAAGACTGTTTAACTTAAATGTCAAACTCACTGGGGATTTATACAAATGACATATATGTGTCAAAGGCTGAACAAAGCCTGTAGGAGGTTAATTAATGATGTCAGGTCACAGACATGTAGGCAAATTATTGAGCTTCTATTTTCCACCAATAAATGGAGCCATTAGGATGTGGGGAACTCCGGGTTTCTGGACATGAATATTTTATGAAGGGTCACTTTGCTCCATTCATTTGCACTCGGTCTGACTGTATTGTTCCCCTTCTATCTGTCACACACAGTGGGGTTAGATTAACTGATGATTATAAAGTGTCCACAGGTGTGAATGTTAGTGTGAATAATTCTGTCTTTCTGTGTTAGCGATTTTGTTTTCTTTTTCCTTTCAACAAATCATCTGAAGTTGATGGTAACGGATGGCCGACCAAAGTTAAATTGATTCAGTCCCACAGGACTGTGCTGGCATTAATTACATTAGCAACTCATTAATCAAATTCAAACTGCCCTCCAGCCTCTGGGTCAACCTGACATCTCACAGGGTCTACTGTAAGGCTGTCAGGCCAACAAGCAGGCAGCTAGCCAATCTGTGTTTGTTTGATATAATATGTGTGTGTTCCTGTCTAGCTATCTTTGTGAGGACCGAAATCTGCATTCTGCTATACTTGTGAGAACCAACAGTCACTTGTGAGGACACAC
>NW_024583147.1:98364-105400 GCF_018398535.1 Haplochromis burtoni | reverse complement strand
TCTGATCACATCACTCAGACCAGCTGCTTTCTACAAAGTCTCATCAACAACATCTTTAGAAACAAACATCAACAACCAGGAAGCAGCTTCACCTCTGATCACACACACACTCAACTCTACTCACTCACCTGGAGGAACAACATGAAGGTAGATGCTGTTGATGGGTTCACATGATAGTGATCCCACAACAACACAGCAGTTGTATGTTCCAGTGTCATTAATCATCACATCCTTCAGAATCAGAGACACGTCTCCATCCTTCATCTGTCTGTCCTGCAGATCCACCCGGCTCTTAAAAGATGGATGCTGCTCAACTGGAGCAAAGTGTCCTTTCGTAACAATCCGGCACGAAAAGACATGTTCAGCTCTGCTCTGGTCAGTTCTGCTCCACTCTACAAGCTTGAAGTCGTTGTTTGGAGCTCGACATGTCAGAGTGACGTCTTGTCCAGACTCAGCTGTGATGTTTTTCTGGTCTGAAAGAGGAAACAACACAGAGCAGAGATGGATCCAAGTATAACTGTTCACTTCTAAAGCAGCCAATCAGAAGACACTGGAGATATGCACACTGGTCAAATCACCACACAAGTATTAAATGTTATTTAATGTAGCTGCCTCCACCAGTGTGTGAATGTGAGAGTGAATAAATAGGGGAATTGTAAAAGTGCTTTGAGGCTCTCGAAAAGCGCTATATAAATGCAATCCATTATTATTATGAATATATTTATTAATAATAATAAAAATAAACATTTATTATTATTATCATCATCATCATAGTTTTACATCTACTTCCTATTCTTAATACAGGATGTATTAAGAATAGGAAGTGTCATCAGTGACATTGTCAACTGATGTGAACAGAACCATGTTTGCATCAATGCCAGCAAGATAAAGGAGCTGGTGACTGACACTCTCCATTACACCAGTGAACATCCAGGGTTTGGACACTGGAACCTTGGAGGAGTACAAATACCTGGGTGTTCACCTCAATAACAAACTGGACTGGTCCACGAACACAAATACACTTTACAAAAAGGGTCTAAGTTGTCTTCACCTGCTACAGTGGCTGAGATCCTTCGGGGTGAACAGGACTCTCTGTCCTGGACTGTCCACTGAAGTCCATGGAGCAGGTTGGGGAGAGAGGATGTTGTCTAAGCTAAGCTGATGTTTTGTAATTGCTTGTTAACAGCTTGTTTGTACACTGTATAGTTCACCAGGAGCATTCATACACCACCCACACTTGTGTACAAATCTACCTACATTTTTATCTGTGTATATGAATTTCAGTTGCTTATGTATATAATCAGAATCAGAATCAGAATACTTTACTCATCCCGAGGGAAATTAGGGTTACAGCAGGCAGCACGCTAATGGCGCATGCGCACTTACAAAGGAACCTTCTGACCAACTTTACACAAACATCACATTGGGCAGACATGTCAGAAGGTAGGCTGATAGGAAAAAAACAACGAAAATACACTACATGAGGTAAGAGGAGGAGAAAAAAAACTCCACTCAGACTGAGCTCCTAGTGGGAGAACAGTTTGATAACAGAAAAAACACCTCAGAAAAAAAGCACATGACTATCAATACACCATAGAAACACAAGACAAGCAACAGGGGCGGGTAAAGGGTAAGAGAGAGCCGGTGTAGACAGCGCATCCGGTCCTGCAGCATCTGTGCTGGTCCAGTTGACTGCCATCTTCCCCGGTAGGGCACAAGCGTCGAAGGCGTTGGAAAGGGAGGGGGGATGAGTGAGTGCTTATCAGTGTAAGTGTGTGTGTGTGCGCGACTAGGACTACTTTCTACGACTATAAATTTCTCATTTGTGGGATAATAAAAGTTTATTCTATTCTATTTTATTCTATTCCATGTCCAGCAGGGGGCGTTGCGTTGCTGTGCATCCTGTGCTAAACTGCGTAATAAAGGAACAATGAAGTACCTTAAGATTAGGAGAAAAGAACAGCCATGGACATAGTTTCTGTTCTCTCCACGGGAAGCATCATAACTATTTGAATGGACGCATTGATACGTGATTATTTTTATTCTCTGATCAGCAAATGAATGAATAGACGTCAGTAACCACCTGGCTGGTTATGTAGGTAAAATATGTCAAGTAAGTGCTCACTAATAAAAGCAGCAAAAACTCATTAAAAACATGTCATCAAGTAAGAACTCGCTCAGCATAATCGAAAGCATTATTAGCACATCTCACCTGCAGAAGTAAACTCCAGGAGGAAGACACAAAACAAAATCCACAAGTGTGACGCAGTTATCCAAACAGACATTCCAGCGCATAGATTTGCCGATCTCATCGTTGTTTTTTCCGTTTTCGATAAATGATGTTCCAAATTACGTTTTTAATCTGCGAATCTACTGTGCGAATTCAGATTTTTACATACACTTGCATCTAGAGGTAAAGTTTGAATGAAAGAAGGAAAGAAAGTGCGTGTTTCTTTTTATTTCCACCAAGACAGGGAGAGGGTGGGACTATCATCTGACGGGAGGTTGGGGGTTGCTTGATACCTTCTACGTCACGCACGTAAACAGTCTTTTCGGTCGCTGAAAACTGAAACTTTTAAAAACCAAAGGGTTTTTAAAAATCTCGGTGGATAATTTTGAAAAATTCGTTTTTGCATTTATGCGTGGACCAGGAAAGCAGAGAAAACGCAGCTTAACTTTAGCTAAAGTTATTAAGTTAGCTAAAGAGTTGGGATGCTGTGTAAGACATAAATAAAGCTAAAATACAAAGGTTTGGACACCGTTTTGCATGTTTCCCTACTGTAGGGGTCTCTGCAAGCATACAGAGGGGGTACTCTGAGAGGGTCCAAATGACAACTTTGGAATTCTACTAGAAACAGTCGATCATATTTGTTTGTCAAAGCTGAATTCAGGGCAAACTACGCTAAATTAGCTTTTTTTAGCTAACAGCTACAATAAGCATAACAGTTACTGTACGGCTATCATTTGTTAACATGACGCTCAGCAGATTTTCCATTAGAAGAGACATGTAGCAGCTGAGAGGTGGAGGTTTAATTTCAGTTAAACAGTCGGGAGCCCAGTCTGACAATGTGTTTCTTCACAGCAGTGCAACATATTTACAGCACAGACTGAAGACTTATTATGAGCATGAATAAAGAGAAAAGAAAAACAACTAGGTGCCCAACTTGAAAATAATAACTAAATCTACAAGTTTTTCATCAGGATCAGTCTGTGCATGTCACTGCTTCTGTTAGAAAGATATCAGCTGAGGGAACTGATGTCTGTCACACTGCACCATGTCGTAAGTTTATTTAAAAGTGGCCCAAAAATCGAAGCATGTCATGAACTCTGGTGCACGTGTAGCAAAACATTGTGTGATTGTTGCTTTGCGACAGTGCCTCTAATGATAAAGTCCAGCGGTAGTTTTGATGCAGTTATGTCACATTGCATATTTCATTAGCACCAGTTTGAAATTATGCTTTGGGGACAAGATACCTGCTACCTCTCCTGTTTGCATTTCAGCAGAGAGGATGCTCAGTCTGTTAAAGTAGAAATGACATTCCTACACTCCTTAATGATTCTTGGTGAGGTTCAGATCAGCTAAAGAATAAAATAAAAGAGTGGTGTATGCTAATGTGCTGCAGCTGTTTACAGAAATGAGCTCTGCAGACTTTCAGACTGAACTTTGTTCATTCTGCTTCAGGTAAGAGACTTTTTGAATCTCTGATGTTGCATCAGCATGGGGGGAACCGCTTAATATAAAAAATGTTTTATTTCCACTTCATCATTGGTTCAGTGCAGCTGTATGACTAAACACACAGAGAATATGATTAAATAAATAATATAGAGAGGGGAGCAGGGATGTGTTTGGCAGCCAGCTAGACTTCACTGGTCACACTAGTTAAATTGTGGTGAAGGTGTGGGGCTCGGCTTCGGTGAGGAGTAGATGACCGCTGGCTCTGGTGGAAGATCTGAACACAAACACACAGATTACAGAAAGTTTAGATGTCAGGAGGCAAACTGTTTCTCTTTTCACCTCTCCTCTCTGTCCTGTAATAATATTATTCTAGTCTTAATGATCACTCACACCTGATTACAACACTTTCACAGTGACACACAATGTTTTTGTTTTTTTTTAAACTGTATTTGCATAAAATACTTTTCCTCTCAGACCCAGATTTCTCTCCAGTAGCTTTGTGTCTCATGTGTTTAACCTCTTCATATTTTTCTAATGTTATAATTTATCTTCTGTTATGTAGACAGTCTGACTTGTGGAGCCGATAAGCAGCTTCATGTGAGCACACTTTTGGAGCAAGTATCAAACCTGAGCAGCTGTACCTCTGTGCCTGCTGTTTGTCCTGATGGTGATTTCTCCATAACTGACGTCAGCTGTTGATGAATAAACTGCAGGTGGATCAGTCTCTGCAAAACAAAACAAAGTCATGTGACTCACATGAAACTCATTTTTTAGGATGAGATAAAAATGGAGTTTTCATGAATTAAAGCTGCAAACATAAGGACACGGCACATCCTCCCTTTAACCTGAGGTGACTTTAACACCTCTGCTGAGTTTACTTTTCAAAACAGGAAGCTTAATGAACACAAAGCTGCTCATGTGTCAAAACAATGCATCATGTAAAGAAAGCTGTTGCTAAGCCGTGAAACCAAATAATCCAAGCAATATGAAATAAAAGGCTTTGGAGTAAATTTGTACCTGATCCTGAGTACGGCCTCATCACAGAGCTGAACTGTTCTGTGTTCAAATGCTGCACAGAAAACCAAATGTTTCTGCTCAACATGAGTGGATAAACTTTAGCTGGTTGGTATCATGTTATCAGGACTGTGTGCTGTCTTTGATAAAAGATGTTGTAATTTAAATAGTTGATTATCTCACTGGATTTTAATGTACACATTTGTCTGTAAATAGTTGATGTATTATTTCTGCCTAGTTATGACATTATTTCCTATTTTTGTTGGTTTTCTTATATTTTTATTTTGGTTTATCAGAAATTAGCTGATTTGAAGGCGTTACCCCCCAATAAGCTAGCAGTTTGTCTGCTTTACTTTATCAGTAACATAAATTTGTTGCATCATGAAGAGTCTATTATTGTAATGTATTATAAAGTAATATTAGTTTCGATTTTGGTGGGGGGGGGTTTCCACAGTTTTACACTGTGATAGTTCTTCATTCAACTTTTCAAAGAAAATCTTGTGGATTTCTTTGGATATCAAAGCGCTAACTAGCTATTGTAAGCACGACCTTGACCTAAACATCAAGTTACACAAACTTTCAGTTCTCACAGAAGAATGCCTGAGTGGATGCTAAAAAAACCAAGAGGATGAGCCGAGGGTTTGCACCAATGGTTACTTTAACATCTGAATCATGCAAAGCTACGCTAAAAGAACACAAGAATGAAAATATGCAGACGGATGTAACCAGGACAGGTCCGGTTTAATGTAAGAAATAAAAGGAGTTCAGAAAAAAGCTTCTGAGACTTCTTCCTGACTGTACAGAAAAAAGATTCGAAGCTTCCAAACCTCAAAGACAGACCACTGATACGTGGTGGATGGTCAGCTCCAGTTATGGCGGCCACAAACTTCCAAATGATTCACATGTTATTGATTCAAATTTCAATACAAAAGCAATACATTCTTCATTCTAAGAATCAACGTCCACACATAAAAGTGTTGCAACATTTTGTCTGTTTACCAGTAAAATGTTAAAATGTATTGTCATGTTATTCCTTCTAATCATTTGAAATCTGATTCAGACAGATATGACAGGATCGTTTGTGAAGTGAGACAACAGCTGTTTCAACATCAGTGTTTTGAAGCTTTATTTTTCAATATTCCAATTTCCTGTGAGCCTCTCTGCCTTGAAATGAATCTAGCCATAAACTTTCTGTACCTTTCGTCCTCTTTGACCCGTATCGGTCGTCTGCTACTGTTCTTGTCACTGATGAGTAGATGGCAGCTGCTGGACGATCTCTATCTGCAAAACCAAATCCAAAGATTTCACTTATAACAGAACTGATACTGCTGCAATTCCAACATTTGGAACATTCAGATTTATAAGTTAGCTGATAATGTTTTATAGCAATATAAATAGGAACACCATGTAAAAGGGTTTCTTTTTTTTCTTTTTTAAGTCAGAAAACAGGAAACTGGACTGCGGCACATGTTCCTCACATCGAAACTCTTTGACCACAAAGTCTCATATGTCATCACAGAACACATCACAGTTCACACACAGGAAAACAACTAAAATGTATACCTTTCAAATTTATTAAATGTTACATTTTTAAATATATTAAATAATGTGAAATGCTGAAGTACAAACTTGTGTACAGTTGCTAACTTAATTTAACTTTGATTTAAAATTGCAAAGGTCCTCACAAAGGCAGCAACATTTCAGCAGTCATGTGACTCTTAAACCCCCCCCCCCAAAACATGTCACCTTAGAATCATGTGTTTGGTTTGTATCCATTTTGAAATTTTAGTTTGAGCTGTTCAATGTTTCATATGTCAGCTTTGTGGCACTCAGTAGACAAAAACTGTAGATTTGATTTTGAAGTGAAATGTCCCTTTAAAATTGTTTAACACCCATTACCCAAATCTCCCAGAGTCTGACCAGAATGTGTGTCTTACCTTCAGCTTTCCTCCGAACACAGCGTCTCACCAGTACAACCGGTACAACCAGCAGCAGCCCAAATATGGAGGGAATAGACACAATCACAGAGAGAGGAGGAGAGGATCGTTGAGGAGGAGGAGAGGAAAACGAGGAGAAGTGGATGGAGGTACTGGAGGCTGATGGAAGCGCAGAGTTGGACGAACCTGTAAGTGAAGAGAAACGCAAATCTTTGTGGCCAGTTTGAATCACTTTGGGTTTGATATTTTTGAAAGAAAGCTAAATTTTATCTGTGACAGTGATCCAGCTGGATGGAGACTCTCCATGACCGCTGATGTCACACTTGTAGAGGCCTTCATCAGACCTGGAAACATGCTGGATGGTCATGTGACCTGTAGGCTGCTTCCTGATGAGGGAGCCATCTTTATA
>NW_024583147.1:93852-98344 GCF_018398535.1 Haplochromis burtoni | reverse complement strand
TGTGTGTGTGTGTGTGTGTGTGTGTGTGTGTGTGTGTGTGTGTGTGTGTGTGTGTGTGTGTGTGTGTGTGTGTGTGTGTGTGGCTGGGGATTTTGGAAGTGTGGATCGCTTGTTTAGTGAGACTTCTGTCTCTTAAGTTGATTAGGTTACTTCTGTTTAAGAAGCCAGGCAGCCTGTTATGAAAGTCTTATCAGTATTTGCTGGATTAAGTGTCACAGTTTAACTCAGATCTTGATTCCTCTGCATGTTGAAGTTACACTGTAACTCCCACATGTGTAAATCCGCACATCACCACTGTTTGTTTTTGGGGGGCGTTGGAGATGGGGTCTGTATTAGTGATGGGATTTCCGGCTCTTTTTAGAGAGCCGGCTCTTTCGGCTCCCAACCGGCTCTTCAGGTTGTTTTGTTGCTTTAATTAATTTATTATCAAAAACAATATAAAATTATGCACAAAAGGAATTACTAATGTAAAAAAACCCTGTGGTTTTAATTTTATATGTTTATATATAAATATATGCGGTGGCCCCTAGAGACAAAACACGTACAAACTCCAAAACACATTTCTAGCATGAACTGAACTTCAGAACAGAGCTGCCTAGATCACTTAAATTACACAATAGAAAGCATATGTGTGTTGTTTGTGTATTTATACACAAGCACTCATATATATTCAAATAATTTAAATAACTGTTTATTTACCTGTTACTACCACACACCAAATCCGGTCGTTGGCACTTCCTGGCTTGTGTAGCCTCTAGGTAACAAAAGCTCAACACTGCCCCCTAGCATCCTGGAGCACTTCTGTTGTGTTTTTACGTGTTTTGGAGTTTGTACGTGTTTTGTCTCTAGGGGCCACCGTAAATATACTTTTATTTATTCACTCCACATAAAATGTAATAAATAAATCATATTATACAAACCCAACTATTTACATTTCAACTTTTAAACAAATTTAAAGTGAAACAACACAAAACACTGCAAACCACAACACAATTAAATATAAATAAAAATATGAAAACAAAAAGAAGATGCACATCCTCTGTCATATGGACCTGCATGAATAAACTTTCTGAATCCTTTATCATCTGCAACTGAAAATAGTTGTGGATGATTACTATACCTTTCTAATGTGACCTTGTTGTCCCTGGCTCTCTTTCTCTCTCTTTCCCTCCCGCTCTGTGCGGAGTGAAGCGGGGAAAACAGTGCAAGAGAGGGTGAGAGAAAGGGGGGGAAAAACAAACCCACGGCTCCCAATAAGGAGCCGGCTCGCGTCGTTCACTTCAAAGAGTCGGCTCTAAGAGCCGTTTTGTTTGCCACTGACACATCACTAGTCTGTATGGAGTAGGTATTTAATAAAATGAACATGTAACACTACATGTATGAAGACTAATTTACAGCTACTCTAAATATCTGTTAGATTGAACACTATCTTTGAAGCTGGATTTAATAAATCAGTTTTTGGGACAAGTTTAGCACCATCTTGTGGCAGTACAGAATGTGACACCAGTGGGTTTGGTTGGTTGCTGCTTATTGACTTACATTATTTTATGTTAGCTAAGTGACAGAAATGATAACTTAGTGGAAAACAAGTCAGTCACTTCTCCACTGTCTTTGGCTGCAGCAATGAGTGTTTTTGTTAAAACCAAGAATATACTGTTCAAGTTCACTCTCTGTCTCAAGTAGTAAGTTGTTTTTCGTTGCTGGCTAGCTGCACTGAAATGTAAAAATCCAGCTGTCACCCATAATGTGAGTGTTTGTAGAGGATTTTATAAATGAGGACAGTTTGAGGAGTGCTTGAGGTGCACCGGTGGTTCACTGGACCGACAAGATCAGGTCAGACATTTGTTTCCTCCTCAGGTCAGGTGGACAGACCGAGTGGTGTAATCAGCTGGTGTCAACAAGATGTGATGAGCACTATTTTATGCAGTAAAATCTAAACAGTTTACAACGTAAAAGGAGCCAGATATTAATAATAAGTAATGACTAAATGCAGGGGGGTCTTTGCTTGTGTAAGGCTTGTGGCTTTCCTGTGGCACTCCTACAATACAAATGTAATGAGGTCAACTGCAAAAATAACTGATTTACTAAAGCTATACACGAGAGGCACAGTGTCAGTTTTGCGACTCACATGTTTTGCATGGATGTGTATTTTTTTATTTTTATTTATTTATTTATTTTTATGTGGACATCCCGTTTTGGGTTGTCTAGACCAGCGGTCCCCAACCTTTTTTGCGCCACGGACCAGTTTATGCCTGACAATATTTTCATGGACCGGCCTTTAAGGTGTCGTGGATAAATACAACAAAATAAAACTAGTACCGGTACCAAAAAAAAGATTTATTCATAAAACTCGTGAAAAGACCCAGGAAAACGAAGTAACGATAAAAACGATAACAAAATAACGCTGAAAACCGATAAAAACCCTGAAAACCAGACATTTCACACCTGAGCCTCAACTCTTGCGGCCCAGTACCAAACGACTCACGGACCGGGGGTTGGGGACCGCTGGTCTAGACCACAATACTAAACTTTGCTGATATCCTCTCCTCAGAAACTACATCAAGTAAAAAGACAAACCATTGTTTTCACATTCATCAGGTCCCAATCAGCCCAAATTAAAAATGCATGCCATGAAAGAGTCGTTCTTCTGCATGTTTAGAGCAGGTTTCTGCGTAGTAAGTAATGTTTTGTGTTCTTCTACTCATCGAACAGGTCAGCTGTTGAACACAGACTTCAGGTTTACAGGTTTGATTTTATGTCTAGTCTACACACGTGCATCAGAGCAGCATTTGGGTTTCACTGCCCAAGGATGGAGTAACTAGGGATCGAACCACCACCCTTCTAATTACTGCACCTCCTGAGCTAAAGTGGCCCTTATTGAAAATCGTATTGTTTTCTTCTTCAGCCTCTTGTTATTTATTTTCTCTTCCATTTTGTCCTCATACACAAACACCTGTAAAACCTCCTCTTACACTGTATTATTTTTCTTAGGACATCACTGGCTCCCTCGCTCTCCCCTGCATGTGTTCACTTTCGAGCCACTTGCTTTCGCTGCTCTTGGCAGGTGATTATTGAAGTGAACTAACTGCATCTTTGTACATAAAGTGGAAAACTGTTAGGTAACTCAAAGAACTTTCCATTCTCATGGGCCCATTATGGGATGATACTGATACTAAATCCTGAGTTGCCCCTGGTGTGTGTGTGTTTCAGATAAAAGTGCTATGGTATGGATAAATACACTGTATGCATGTTGGAGTCTAATTGGGTGAATGATACTTTTAGTAGAACGTGTTACTCTTCTTCATTGTCCTCCAGGGTCAAATGACCTGGATACACCTGCAATGCATTAAGTCTGGTGTATCAGACTTCTCGCAGCAGAGCAGCAGTGTGTGGCACCACACTGCATTCATATCTGTCTGATCCTCTGAGAAATGAGGTTTCTCTCAAACTTTTGAATGCACCTACAGTTGTTAACCAGGTGTGTGGCCAACAGATTAACACTGAACATTCCCTCTGCTTTGGCCTAGTTATTAATCGTTAATTTTTCATTTCCGGTGCTCTATTTTTTTTCTGGCACTTTCTCCAGTCACACACTGCTTTCTGCACAAAGTTATTTATGAAGACACTGATGTTTAAGCTGCATCACTGCCTTCATAAAACAGTGGGCTATTGGCCTTTGTCACTTAAGTGAAATCTGTGGGGTTTTGTGATTCAAACTGGGGGAGAAATAATTAAAATATCTAATTAAATAATTAAAAATCTTATATATGTCCTTGTGGTTGTGGAGCTGAAACGGATATTAGAGTTTCTCCACTGCGTGCCCATTATGTAGGCTCTGCGTTATCCATGTTTGATTCATAAACCAGAAAATGCGATACTCATTCAACACTAAGAATGACTTTTGGATTACACATTAATTTGCAACAGTATAAATATGACGCACAACTTTAACAAGATTATAGTATTAAACATCCATCCATTCGCTTCCGCTTATCCTTTTCAGGGTCACGGGGGCGCTGGAGCCTATCCCAGCTGTCATAGGGCGAGAGGCGGGGTACACCCTGGACAGGTCGCCAGTCTGTCGCAGGGCCAACACACAGGGACAGACAACCATTCACACTCACATTCACTCGCACATTCACACCTAGTGACAATTTGGATTAATCAATTAACCAAATAGTATTAAACAGTTGATCACAATTATTAATCATGATTAATATCAGCCAACACACAGTTAACATTAGCCCTTTACGTATTAGAAATTACCCAATAGTGACGTGACACAAGGGTAGGAGCTAGCAGCTACACTCAGAAAAATAAAGGTGCCAACTGGAACCAAAAGTGGTTCTTTAGACTGATGCCATAGAAGAACCTTTTTTGGTGCCACAAAGAACCTTTCAAACAATGGTTCTTTGAAGAACCATTTCTTTCAGTGGTTCATTGAAGAACCTTTAAAGGTGCCCCAAAGAACCATCAAGAAATGGTTCTTTGG
>NW_024583147.1:90416-93832 GCF_018398535.1 Haplochromis burtoni | reverse complement strand
TAACCATGTTACTGATGGGACCCTCTCTGGACTCACACCAGTAAACTCCACTGTCCAATGGGAAAACACTGTTGTTACATGAAGAACCAGTTGGTTTTCCCCACTTGTCACACTCAGCTCTGGTTTGTTTGCTTGTGTTTCTCCTCAGAGTCCATCCAGCAGAGCTGTCGTCCTCCTCACAGCTCAAAGACACAAAGTCTCCTTTAAAGAACTGAGAGCTGCTGGGACTCACAGTCAGACGAGCTGTGAGAGAATTTATATTTTTGAACAAAAACATAAAGTAAGTAAAGTAATAAGTAAAATTTTATTCATATAGCACCTTTCAAGATAAAATCATAAAGTGCTTCGCAGACGCTAAAACATAAAAACAAAAATCAACCAAAAGCAAGTTTTAAAAGATGAATTTTTAGCTGTTTTTTAAAAGCGATGACTGAGTCCACAGATCTCAAGCTCAGAGAAAGTTCCACAGTCTGGCACTGTAATATATAAATAATTATTCCTTAAAGATTCTATTTGTTAAAAAAAAAACTATACATTGGTAGTTTACCAAGACAACAAAATCTACCAATTGTAGATTTTGTTGTCTTGATGTAGCTCTAGTTCAGCTCAGTTCAATCCGTCTGAAACAAATTAAAGCTGTTTTGACCTCCATAGCAGACACATCTGGGTGTAATCGGTTTCTATTCTAGCTCTAGTTTTGGTCCTTATTGCTCAGCTTGTGTTGGTTAGTTTGTCACAGAATAAATTCACTAACCTTGGTTTGTTGTGTGGCAAAGCAGAAACATTGGAACTGATGAGAAAACAAAACAATTCGTCATCTTTTAGTATTTTTTTTTCTTTTTTTGCTTTAAACACCAAATCTCAGTTTGTATGAGCAGTGTGCTTTGGGTGAATATGTGAAAATGCCCTTTGACACTTCTCACTGCAGTCTGCATCACTGAATGGAAAGCCTCAACTTTTAATTAATTCAATTAAGTTAAACTTTAAACCTCTAAAATCAACAGAAAAAGGCTGAATTAAAACACCTTAGTTGGTCACATGTACGTCTCTGTGGATTATTAAACCACGTCTGTAAGTAAGCAAAAGTAAATATATTTTGCTTTATCTCAGTGCCACTCTTTACTAGGTTTACTTCAAGAAACACATTAACATTTAAAGGCAGCACGTGTTACTTACGGAGCAGCCACAGAAGAGCTGTTTGTCCCATCGTGCCTCACAGAGGTGTGAGATTGTTGTTGTTCCACTGCAGCACTTAAACCCTCCTCCTTCCTCTCAGTAGCACCATTTAGGGGGTCTGTGGTTTCTCTGCAGTAGTTGTAGAGGGAAAAAGGTCTCTAACATTTTAGTTTCAAGCTGAGATATGACTCATGAGGTGTGTTAGAGCAATGAACAAAAAAGAATGAAAACACCAACAGGGTGGCTCACTTGATTTATTTTTTTTTAAATAGAAAAATGATTTAAAGAAAAGCAACTAATAAATTCTCTATCAAATTAAAATCTGATTTTAAACCTTAAAATGTTTCTTATGGAGAAAGAGGGAGGCTGATGTTTTCAAAGCTGTTCTGACCCATAGATATGCTTCAGAGTTTTAAAAAAAAATGTAAAGATGATGCATTTTTAACATCATGAATGCATCTTAACTGTTTTGACCTTAGCTGTATGCAGAGGGAAAACAAACTCTAAGAGCAGTTACATAAAACATGTTTATTTTCATTTCATTGTTTTTGCCTGTCAAGTAGTAGATTTTGGTACTTGGGCTTTCTTAATTACTAAGAAATATGGTAATTGCCAAATTGCCAAGTCTGTGAGTGTTGAAGCACTGACTTTACAGTGGTCCTCGTCAAGGGTGTAGATTTGGTTTTGGCATTGGTGGGGACGGATGATTCAACCACCAAACCCCACCCCGTTTCTTTTTTTCCCTTTTTTGTCTTTGCTTGTTAATAAAAAAGGAGAAATATACTTGCCTACATATGCTATTGTTACGTCCCCCCGAAGGGGTCTAGGCCTGCGAGTCAGGGGACCAGTAACAAATGAATCCAGAAAAGCAGGAAAGGAAGACAGACCGGTGTTTTTAGTAAATAAAATAGTCTTTATTATAGATAATCTTAACATAAAGAGCCGGCAACGCCGTTTTACCAATAACACTTGGAAAAAGGAAAAAAAGGTTGCAACAACAAAGAACACAACAACCAAACAAAAACTCCACACCACGAGGAGGCACTTCCAGGGGCCCACACACACACAGCTTATATGACCTCAGAGAGGTGATTGCTGACTGGGCCCAGGTGGTAAATGAGTCCAATGAGCAGCAGCTGTGTCCTGGGGAGAGTGAAGAGCACTAGAGAGACAGGGGTGGAGCAAGAGAGGAGGAGGCGGAGAAAAACACCACGCCCACACAAGGGCAGTATCAGGAGGCCCAGCTAGGGCCGTAACACCCCCTCCCATAAATACAAACCAGTGGTTTGTCACAGAACGTCCTACCCAGCTGTTTCTACATGCTTTTAAACTATTTAAAATTACAATTTCATAGTTTTATATGTGAATTATATAATGTTAAGTTACTATTAAACAAATAACTGACTAAGTATTTTAGACTTTAGTTTACTTCAGTCATAATCCATACAAATCAGGTATCATACAAAAATAAAAATAGCTTCAAATACAGTCATGACAATAAAAGAATATGACTTTAAGGACTTAACATCATTACTTCAGTTATACTGCACCAACATCTCTGATACATTTGCACTAAGGGAACATTGAATGACCTGCTGGTTTTTGTCCATAAAACTACTCATCTAAGATGACCACAAAGTAAAAGATCTCTCAGCAAAATTATGCAACACTTTAGGCACTACTCCCCCGACAAAAAATGTGAGCTGGGATGTTTTATATGTTGGTTACATAGTTTTTTTATTCTAAACATGAACTACTGTTACAGCAACAGACATGGACTACTGGTGTCCCACACAACAACTCAATACCAATGACCGGATTTGGTGTGTGTTAGTAAAAGGTAAATTAACTTTTTTTTTTTTTAATTATTTGAATATATATGAGTGCGGTTGTTGTTGTTGTTCTATCTTTGTAGGTGTTTTCCGCCGGTATCCAACTCCATGGCTGTATCCCAAGGCCGCATTTTAAGGTCGATTACGTCACAGTGACGCGACGAAGGCTGTCCCAATTCAAAGGCTGCTTGGAATGCAGCAGCCGAAGAATAAACTTTAAAAAGTAAGTACTGAATATTATGTCACTTATTTATGTGCAAATGTTTAATGATGAAGAACATTAAAACATTACTGTTGGCCACACAGAGAATGTGATGATTTTGTGGATAATTAAAGTCAGTCATATATCCACAAACACAACAAGCTGAAAGTCAGTGATGCTGCTCGGTTTGCAGTCCTGAATATCAC
>NW_024583147.1:87020-89379 GCF_018398535.1 Haplochromis burtoni | reverse complement strand
ACACACACACACACACACACACACACACACACACACACGTTTAAGTATCAAAGCAAACAGATTCAGACTCAGTTGGTGCAGATCAACACTTGTGCAACTTTCCTGCAGACATGTGGTCTAATGCTGTTTTCCTGTCCCTTCCGATCTTTGTAGGTTGTGGATTAGAAGGTGAGTGGTCATCATACGGTAAGATGAAAAAGACGACTGTGGTTTTTTTGGGGGGTTTTAAAACGGGAATGTAAACATTGTAATCGTGCATGTTGCAGTGTTTGCAGAATAAAACGGAAGCAGTTGGTGCGTGTTTTAGTATGAGTGGAATAAAATGTCAGCGAGTTTAGGACATGTTTGATATACAATGCAAAATAACCTAGAGCAGGTGAAGCTCTGTGTGTCTTAATCATAAGTGAAACAGTTTGCAGGTTTTGTTATGTAGTTTCAAACAGATGCAGTTTTTACGGTGTTATTTGAGAAGATTGTTAGACAGCTGTTTCTGCAGACTGTCAGAGAAATACATTCATGATCATAGTTTGATCTGAAGGGTTAGCTCGTCAACAACGCATAAGTTTTATTCGTCGAAACTAGTACTTCCCTGTTTTTATCAAGTGTGTGTAAACACTGCTCCTATGGCACATACACTAGCTCCACCTCTTGTCCTCTGCTCTGTTTTTGTTATGATGTTGTCACGTTGCTCTGGCTGTGCAGACATGTGCAGGCTGCAGAGAGGGAGGGAAGACCATGTGCGGCTATCTTACAGCAGCTAATGAAAAAACAAGTTGAACTGTGGTGGCTGTGTGAATGGAAGAGCCTACTGTGAAAACACCTCTAATTTACACAAAAACAAGCAACTAGACATCTGGAGACTGTAATTGTTACAGGTACCGGGTGGCAGCACCTGTAGACAGCTACATATGTGTCCTGTAAACAGGAAAGAAATGATCAGACAGGGAGACGCCGCTTGCCGTTTCCTGAATACTCCGCCATTATTTATTCAAATTCACAATTATGCACTCCTTTCATTACTTTTACAGTATTACAACTGTGTATTTACTTATTCTTAACATAGCTCACACACACATTCTCCACAACACATTCCAATATAAACATGACCAATTTTCTTATAAAACTTGGTTCAAAATGAATTCCAACAGGACAAATCTATAAATCTCAAATAGCTTGA
Organism: Haplochromis burtoni; assembly: GCF_018398535.1. Lineage (NCBI taxonomy): Eukaryota > Metazoa > Chordata > Actinopteri > Cichliformes > Cichlidae > Haplochromis > Haplochromis burtoni. The sequence continues at coordinate 88,202 of NW_024583147.1, read as the reverse complement.
AAGAATGGTATAATCAGCACCATCTTGACATGTGCACTGAATTCACGGAAACACTTTATGGCAGAAACAAGATACTAAAACAATACAGAATAACGGTGGAGCCGATCACTAACATCACAGAGCATAGGAGGTGTGCGACCCAAACTAACATGCTAACCTTAGCGTGCTGCTAAAGCCGTAAACAAATACTTACAAAAGTGTAATTTACTGTACTACACAATGTTGTACGCTTTCACTTTCCAACCGTAATGGTTAGTCTATGCTATATAATGGATGTGATTGCTATTATATTCTCTTTCGGGCACGATACGAACCTGTAAACAGGAAAGAAATGATCAGACAGGGAGACGTGGCATGCGCGTCAGGCTGCTAACAACAGGCCAAACCATGGTCTCACACTGCCACCTACTGGTACAAAAATGGAGCGTCCGCTACAAATATCCCAGGGTAGTTACCAAGTTTCCTGTTAAAATTACTGTAGTTATTTAGGGCATTTCCAAATGGAAATATCACTTACATTGAAAGTGAAATTACTTAAATTAATTCACATAAATGTGATCACACATTAGTGGGTATCACATAATGATTATTGTTATTGATTATCATTACTTTACCGGACTGGTTACCTATAAAGTATTTTCAGACTGTTGGGTCTGTCTAGCACAGGCCCACCGCTGGAACGAGACAATTTAAAAACACAGCAAAAGCATTGAACACCAAGTAGGCAAAGTTCTTCGTGTTACTCATGCATGAGGGAGACCTGCCTGGAGCCAAGTGTCATTCCACCACTTGACCTCCCCATATGGAAAAGATATATATAAATCTTATAAAGTTTTTAATCTGTCTTGTATGAAACTTGTATGAAAAGCATACAAGAGTGAAAACAGAAATAAGATCACTTGAAAAATTATATGATGAAACTTGTATGTTTTGTATACTTACTAAAAAAATATATGAAAGTAATGAGAAAGTGGCCACTTTCATGAGTAAATCATGTATGTTTTTACTATTTCTTTTCCATATGGGTCCGTCAGACTCTCGTCCGCTCCCCCATAATACTGCTCTTTTATCTTTTATTGAGGTTACATGAATATACATAGGTTCATTAACATATGACGTCTACATACAAACAAAGAGTACCTTGCCTGTGTGTGTGTGTGTGTGTGTGTGTGTGTGTGTGTG
>NW_024583147.1:72238-86594 GCF_018398535.1 Haplochromis burtoni | reverse complement strand
CTTCAGTTTTCAGGCCCCTCTTCTGTGGAACCAGCTTCCAGTTTGGATTCGGGAGACAGACACTATCTCTACTTTCAGACAGTTTCAAACTTTCCTTTTTGCTAAAGCATATAGTTAGAACTGGAGCAGGTGACCTTGAATCCTCCCTTAGTTATGCTGCAATAGGTGTAGGCTGCTGGGGGGTTCCCAGGATTAAATGTTTCTTGTTCACTTACCTTTTTTCACTCACTTTGTGTTTATTCACCTCTCTCCATATAATTGTTCTTATTTTCTGGCTCTCTTCCACAGTATGTTTTTTGTCCTGTTGCCCTCCCCCCAACCCCAGCCAGTTGTGGCAGATGACCGCCCTTTGCTGAGCCTGGTTCTGCTGGAGGTTTCTTCCTGTTAAAAGGGAGTTTTTCCTTCCCACTGTCACTAAAGTGCTTCCTCACAGGGGGTCATATGATTGTTGGGGTTTTCTCTCTATAAATATAAAGTCCCTTGATCTAATTGTTGTTGTGATTTCACACTATATAATTAAAATTAAAACTCAATATGCATGAAACAGAATACAAAGTATTCAAAGTATCAAGTAGCTCAACTTTTTGCAGTAATTTTAATCATTTTAATGCTGATATCAAACACTTTGTGCAGAATAATAGTTTTTACTTTTAAAACTTCATGCACAATTTTCCAGCAGTGAGGTGTTTTCATATTGTTTTAGTAGTTTTTTTCTTAAAGAAGAAATAAAGCACTTTTTTAAAAAACTCACTAAAACTCACTACTAGATTTCATTTGCTTCAGTTTTACACGTTTATCATGCCAATTTACTGGTCTGGCTCCCCTAAGATCAAAGTGGGGTGTATGTAGCTGATGATCTAAAATGAGTGTGACATTGCTGTCCTAAAGGAATGGTTTGAAAAACTTCTCCACCATTAACTGTCACTGACAGTAAATAATATTTGGTAATGAAGCAGATATTTAACTACAGAAGTAATAATAACTTTTTACAACTCTTCAGCCAGGAGGAAGCAGAAACATGAAGACGTCCAGGTACAGTGCAGACAGGCAGCACAAAGGGTATGTTTTAATGTCTTCGAGTTTATCTTGTTAAATTCTTATTACATATATATTTATATATGTATATGTTTGGGGGGCAGTTTTGCTTGGATTCATCTTTTTTTTTCCTGCCGCTATTATTTGTTGTTTTTTTTTTATTGTCAAGGTGCACGTGAATGTGGATTAGCAGCGCGGCTTAGCGCCAGGAACCTGTGGTTCCAGCTGAGGGAGAAACCACGAGTTAAAGGCCAAAAATGTTTCTGAGCTGCGCAGCTCGGTAGGACAGATTTTGCTTCCCGCGGTAAGAGTTTCTCAAAGCCTGGCGTTGATTAGGCGAACAAGAATTCAAAAGGTACTGATTATTTCTCTGCCCAAAGACATCCTCCAGTCCTTGCAAACTGTAAGCATGTATATTTTCACCTACTCTTTGCAGGTGTTTGTTAGTCAAGATTTTTCAAACAGTGGTTGAAATGTGATTTATTTGATCCTGAGTTACTGAAAACTTCCTGCAAACCTGGAGTGTTGGCACTCTGTATTTAATAACGATTTTTTTAAACTGTTGTTTTTTAGCTTGAAACCTCAGTTACATCTTGAAATCTGCAAGATACTCAAGTACATTTGTACAGCAAGCGTTACAGTGGTACAGGCAAGAAAAAGAGGCTAAAAATGCAAGAGTGGGCTTATAATGAAGGTGATTGTTTATAACTAAATGGCATGTCCCTTTTCCTCTATAATGAATTGTAACAGTTACAAGTAATTGCTGAAATAAAGTTAAACAATAAACTGGGATAAGTTTTCTTTTCAGCCTTACTGCATTTATGGCAGCAGTAGATCAAAATGTTTAGCTGGTTTTTTTTGGTTGGTTTTTGAGATCAATATGATTTTCTCAAAGTGTGACTCAAAGTCAGAACAAAGAAATACTTTTGGAACAGCACAGGTTATGAATGATGTCATATGATAGATATGATGTAAAAGTGTTCCCTCCTCTTCAGGGGGCTTATTGATCTTGTGTGTGAATGTTAACAGATTTTTTTTTTGAAGTCAAATAACACATCAGGCATAAAGCATACTAACCTAACAATGATCAGAATCAGAATCAGAATCAGAATACTTTATTGATCCCTGGGGGAAATTATTTTTTGTTACAGTGCTCCATTTTAAACCAACATTAAGACAAGACAGACAATACACTAACTAAGAATAGTACAATATATACATATATATACATACATACATACATAAGTCACTCATAAATAAATAAATAGTTGGAAAAGAAACATGTGTAGTTGTAGCAGCAAACAGTGTGTTAAGTGGATGCGTTGTACAGGGAGATGGCCACAGGCAGGAATGATTTCCTGTGTCGTTCAGTGGTGCTTTTCGGTAATCTCAGTCTCTCACTGAACGTGCTCCTGTGACTGACCAGCATGTCATGGAGTGGGTGGGAGGTGTTATCCAACATTGTCTTTATCTTGGACAGCATCCGCCTCTCCGACACCACCTTGAGGGAGTCCAGCTCCATCCCCACAACATTACTGGCCTTACGGATCAGTTTATTGAGTCTGTTGGCATCTGCGACCCTCAGCCTGCTCCCCCAGCATGCAACAGCATAGAGGATCGCACTGGCCACAACAGACTCATAGAAAATCCTCAGCATTTTCTGGCAGATGTTGAAGGACCTCAGTCGCCTCAAAAAATAGAGACGACTCTGGCCCTTCCTGTAAAGTGCTGTGGTGTTTTTAGCCCAGTCCAGTTTATTGTCAATGTGTACTCCAAGGTATTTATAGTCCTCCACAATGTCAACACTGACCCCCTGGATTGAAACAGGGGTCAAGTGTTTCCTGGTCTTCCTGAAGTCCACGATCAGTTCCTTGGTCTTTGCCACGTTGAGCTGCAGATGATTCTGCTCACACCACGTGACAAAGGAGTCGACCACAGCCCGGTACTCTGTCTCATCATCCCTGCTGATGCATCCAACCACCGCAGAGTCATCAGAAAACTTCTGAAGATGGCAGGTCTCTGTGCAGTGGCTGAAGTCTGTGGTGTAGAGGGTGAAGAGGAAGGAGGAGAGGACAGTCCCCTGTGGTGCCCCTGTGTTGCTGATCACCTTGTCAGACACACACTGTGGGAGACGTACATATTGTGGTCTTCCTGTCAGGTAATCAACAATCCAGGACACCAGAGAAGCATCCACCTGCATCGCTGCTAACTTATCACCCAGGAGGGTCGGCCTGATGGTGTTGAAAGCACTGGAAAAGTCAAAAAACATGACCCTCACAGTGCTCGCCGGCTGGTCCAGATGGGTGTAGACACAGATAGCAGCAGGTGAGACTATAAGAACAACAGGAAAAAGACTTCACCAGGTCCACTCTGCTAAAATCCAAATTACAGACCTTACACTGTAATTTTGCTTACAACCAGCAGGGGAAACTAATCTGGTTCACAAATGCTAGGATCAGAGTACTAGAGGAAAGAAATACATTAATTCCATTTTCCACATACCTGTGAGAAATAGGTCACAGGTACTATTTATAATTGAGCCATGATTGGTAGAGATGGGCGGACTGATCCAAATATCCATAGTTCCAGTTCCAGTCATGGTATTGCTATCGATATTGGTAATAGGATACTTTGTTTCTCTTCTAAGTTCAGTATTTTGACCACTAAAAGATAGCTCAAACATACAATATGAAAAATGTCTGAACCTATTTGTGTTGGTTGTCACATCTATTTTATCCATAGCCCGTAAAACATTTACATAAGTTTACCCACAGTGCTTTAGAGAAAGGCACATTTAAATTCCAGTTCTCCAAAAAAGCCCAGGTTCACGAAATACATGAAAAGCCCAAATATCTGCTTTCTTGTGTTTAAGTAGGATTAATGGGGATTAATTAGGATTGTTATGTTTAACAAAATTAGCGATTTAGTGGTCATTAAAATGTGTGCTCATAAATCATGACACACTGCTCTACCCTACATAAGCCATCTGTGGCGGGGCGTGGTAACAGAGAGACTGGACCTTCATCAGTTCTCACACCTCTCCTTCATAAGACCTGCCCTGAGGTTGTTGTTGTGTGTTTGAGGTTGGCAGCTGAAAAGCTGTGGCCAAGTGTGTTAGGACATCTAGCAACTGAATAAAAAGGGTAAAGTGTAAGCTATGTGGTTGGGTCCATCATTCTGTTACACCCTCTTTATAGGTTACAATTATTGGTATTATAATTAGCAGTACTGGCCCTGTTTTTACTTGGTGTAGGATCAGTATAAAAATTTGCAGTATTGCACTGAACTAGTCAGCCAGGGGAAGACTATCATGGATATCACTAATTTTGTTCTTCAGTGCACGTATCACTGTCCATCCTACAGAGAAGGTCTTATTAAATGAAAGTTAAAGCTTTGGCTAGTATGTAATTTTTATGTCAAAAATTAGTAAAATTATAGTTTATGCTGATTCTTCTCTCCTTTTTTATATGTTTGCTTGAAAATGTATGAAAACTATAAAAGTGTGAATGCTAATGCCACCACCATTTTTATATGACAAAAATAGTCATAATATAAACCTCTAATGAGGTTTTTACCTTCACCTCTGAGGAAAAAAAGAATTTCCTTAAAAAGTGAAAACTTTCTTAAAACTATAGCTTAGTGTTTAGAGCAACATGCACATTCTTACTGGCTTTCTTCATACATTAATCATTAAAGTCTTTGACAGAGTTGCTTCTTTTTACATACGGTCGCAGGTTTGAGTGGCTTTCAGGAGAAAGCATTATTGACAGAATAAGTGGAGGAGAGCTGTCATGTTCAAAATGCTAAAGCAGTATAGCTAGCAATAGCAGAGGATTTCAAACATCAAAGGTCAGAAATATTTCAGTCAGGAAACAAAGCTTTCATAATTAAGCCAGTACATTAACACTGTGAGCTACACAGTACATCTCAAAGATGTGCAGTAACACATTATTGATGTTTGTTTTTTCTGTTCTCTTTGTGTTTATATCCCACAGAGCTCAAAGTGAGGCCTGGGGAAGATTCCATTCTTCAGTGTCAGAGTCCCAGAGATGACGTCATCATCCTGCTGGAGTGGAGAAGATCTGATCTCAAGTCAGACACCTATGTGTTCTTCTTCCGAAACCAGCGTCCATATGAAAACTACCAGCATCAGTTCTTCAAAGGCCGAGTGGAGCTGAGAGATCCAACCATGAAGGACGGAGACGTTTCAGTGATTCTGAAGAACGTCAGCACCAGCGACACGGGAACATACGAGTGTGAGATTACAGTCAGGAACACAGAAGGTGTCGTGACTGAGACTAAGCACTCTGTCAACCTCACAGTCACCACCTCAGGTGAGTTTGTAGATAGATGTTCGACTCGCAGGGTCCGATCTGTGTGTGATTCTGTGTTTGTTTGTCAGGGTGTCAGCAGTGAACTACTCCCTAGCTTAGCCTCTTGATGGTGGGAAACTGCACAGTGAACTACAAGGTCATTTAAACTTATTGCACCAGCTCTGTCTGATAACTTGTTGCTTATTAGAGTCTGCATGGTGAACGTAGACATGGGGAGGACACAGTCCAGTGTACTTCTAGTGCCAGTGTCAAGCTCAGATACATGGGGAGGGTCAGGACATACAATATTTGACAAATCAAACGTGTAAATCATCGCAAATGAGCTTACCACACTGGATCAGTCTGGGTTAACACTGACTGCCCCTGGTGCTTTTGGCCAAAAGGGTGAAACTGTGCAACTGTTGGCCAAAGACAAAGGAAGAGATGAGGGGGATGGTGTGTTAGGAGGCAGTGAGAGAGAAGGAAAGGCAAGAGTGTGGAGATGAGTGTAGGGACTATGACAGGTAACGATAGAGAGTAGGGTGATATGATGGAGAGAAGGACGGTAGATATATTGTGTGGGTAGGAGACCAGGTGAAAGGAAAGCAAGGCCAGGTGCACTGGAGGTGGATTCAAACTTTTCTACTGTGGTGTAGTCAGAAAGAGAAATGGAGTACGGGCAATTATTAATTAAGAAGTTCAAAGGTCATCCAATGAGATGATTGAGAGTCATTTGTTCATTTCCTTAAAATAAATATGTTTAAGAAACTCAGGAGAAGAACAAAATAAATTCACCTTAGCTGCCATCACATGTGGGAGGCGAAAGAGTGTCAGATAGGACGAAGAGTTTGAAGTTGGAAACTGGAGCAAGTTGGGTGAAATGGAAGTAGCTTTTTGTTTTGAATCATGTTGTGTCAGTCGATAATAAATGCAGCTGCAGCAGTTTGAGAGAGAAAATAATACTTTCTGCAGCCAGTGTAGTCTTATGCTCCTGGATGCTGTTCTTTGCTCCTGTTAGCTGCTGAATATGCTGTAAAATTGTCAAGCAGATACAATCAATATATATTATTCTGATTGTTCTGCATTACTCCCAGCAGCTATATAACTGTTTGAAAATGTGAAAGATGAAACATTTTCAGCATACTCGGTGGTTAGACTCCTCACACCTGTTTTTACTCTGCAGGTTTCACAGATGAAGACACCAAGGATGGAGGAGACAAGGATGGAAGAGACAGGGATAAATTTCTTCCTGTCATAATTATTTTAGTTTTTGCTTTCCTTATAATAATTACTGTTATTTCCATACGTATCCACAGAAAACAGCATAGAAATTATATGTAGCTAACAGCAAAAGTTAAACAGCTGATATAAAATGCCTGAGGTCTGCGTACTCCTGAATGATTGGAGGTTCTGCTGTTCCATAAAGATGTGAATGTGTTTGAAAAGAGCAATTTTATTAGGACTGCATGCAGAATCTCGCTTTTTCAACTTTTAATCACAGATGAAACATTTCTGTGTTAATGATCAGAAAATATCAACAAGGCTGCTGTGGATAGCACTGCACACCTTGCACATTGTTTTATTTTATTTTGTTCAAGGCTTTCTATGCATGCCTGCTGTTAGATTACAAAAACAAATCTTAGTAGTTTAGAGTGTTAATATGAGTGATTTATTAAATAATTATACAGTATAAGTTATGGGACCCTCTAGGATCCATTTAACATATGAAAAACCCTGAAATCTAATGTAAATTTGGGTGACGGTTTTGACATTAAAGATCATGCTTTGGCACCCAGTCCAAAGTATGATTTTGCAAAAGATTTTTACTTCCAGGAAGTACCCCCCCCCCCCCCAAAAAAAAAAACCCAAACAAAACGAAACCAAAAAAAACCTCAGATAAGCTAATGAGGCAAATGGAGTGAGTGAGAATTGCATTGTGAAAACCTGTTAATGCCCTCTGAACCAGGACAAGCTGGCACCCACTACAGTTTAGACTGAGCAGTTCAGCAGCTATGAAATCTCCTACTAACCAATTAGTTCTCTGGAAAGTGGCGACACCATTCCAGGAAGATCTCTCAGATCTCTGAGGAGTACGACAAAGTATCAGGGCCACATTAAGAAAAACAAATTATTGTTCATTTTCAGAATAAAGTTTATATGCAAAGATTAAAGCTGTCATTTCAAGTCAAAAAACTGCCACAGCTGCTGTAGCCTCCACAAAATGCTATGTGTAGATCAGTAAGTGGAATGTCCTTCAGAAGGATACCAATGGTTACACCCTCGTGCACTGAAGAGGATGTATGTACAATCAAAACACTGCTGAACAGTGTCAACAGTACATACAGAAGGAATAGGAGCCTGGCAGAAGTTTAACTTGAAAGAACAACTGTAATCTCTACACTTTAATTATATTCTCAAAATGAACAATTTAAAAATATGTTTTCTTAATGTTGCCCTGATACTTTGTCAAATGGAAGGCGAGAGTAAGAAGGTCTGAAGAGTTTCAATAAGTGTCTGATGTCTTTGTGTTTCCCTGTTGACTTTCAGTATTGAATATAAATACTTAGATGCAAGTTAGTAGCTGTTGGCAGCAAAACAATTTTACAATTTCATTATTATAAAATCATCAATATCTTATTCTAAAACAGGACTCCTGTACTTGACCTCATATCAAACTTGTACATAGACTAAGCCTAATGTCTGTTTTTCTATTTAATCTTTACTCTCAAACACTTAAACAGCTGAAAGAATAAAAGCTAAAACTGTCAGGATCAGGTTAAGCCTGACTTTACTAAATCCAGTGAATGGAGCACAAACTGTGCGCGGTCATGGGAGTGTGTGTGTATTCATTTGGTGATTTATAAAATGTATACATGTTATTATACTTGATTCTTATTTGTAGAGTCACCAAACCAGGACTGTCATGGCTAATGTGTGGCTTAACAAGCTGCTGTAAATAAAAGAATCAGTGGAAACGTGGAGCTTCCAGACCATTTGAAGCTGACATCAAGAACATAATCTCCTCCTGGAAGTTTTAGTTTTTATCCTTTCAGATGCATTTTAAATATAACAACAACATTGTTGTTTTACATTTTAAATATAACAACAAAATTGAAATTCAAATTTGATATGAAGCCAGCAAGTACAGTGCAGGTGTCCGGTTTTTGATTGTTAAGAACAATAAAAAGGTGTAAAATTGTTTGCTGCAAAAAGAAAATGAAGATCAGGGAGTAAAGTTCTGCTTAAAAATTTAAATTCAGACCCTCCTACTCTCACCTGTGATGCTGATTTCGCACAGCATATGTTACCATGGCGATTTACCCCAGTAAGAAGCAAACTACCTGTGTAGTACAGAAAACCCAGAAGTTACTTGAATAAGCCAAAATCAGTGGTTTGTTGTGCATTGTTATTTCAGTCTTACACGTCTTTGTTAGTCAGTGGTTTGTTTGTTTGTCAGTGCATTGCTACCTTTGCCCAACAAACCCTTCTGACAAATACTGAATTAAAAGTGACAGCATTTATATGATGTATGTAGATATTTTATAAAAATCCCACAATCATGTGTTTTTGCATTTGACAGTTTAACTGAGCATCAAATCATATGTAAGATTAGAGTTGTGTGTCACAATGTAATGTATCATGAATCAAGCTATAATGTTCTGTATGTTTGTATGTTTGCGGGGTGATGATGTACAGACTTTTTATGTTTTGCTGTGATTGTTTTAATAAAGATGTTTATATTCTTTTATCTTTTGTACATTTGTCTTAAATTAATATGCATAAGAGTAAATTCTTTGTGTAGACCCACAGCTTACAGGACCTCCAGCAACCAGCTGTGTTCATCCAAGGTGTTCATCCAAAGAGACTACAGCTCAGGCACCATATGCAAGTTCCAGACCAAGTTCCCTTCAGAGCTTGAGTCAAGGGTATGTACAGAGTTAACCTCCATGCCATGGTTGTTTCCTGACTGCTTTAAGTTTATGTTTTTAAAACTGCTCCTGTGGTTTCAGATCGATGAGCAGCAGTTTGAGGAGACCATTCAGACGCTAAACAACCTGTATGCAGAAGCAGAAAAACTCGGGGGGAAGTCCTACCTGGAGGGCTGTCTGGCTAGCCTAACGGCCTACACCATCTTCCTCTGCATGGAAACACATTATGAAAAGGTAAAACAAAAAAAGGGTTCACATCAGAGTCTTATGTTATGGGTCACTGTACCTCAAATCATTGTGGAACTTCTGCTGAAGCATATCATATTTGGCTCAAAATTGTGTGTTTCAAGGCGTGACAATGTATATACATGTATATAGTGATTTCTGTGAGATTTTACCTTCATATATCAAATAGAACTATTTGAAAAATGTTCTGTCCACCTTTCAATTTTTGAGGCACGAATATCTCAGAATATTATCTATTAAAATAATGAACCCAAGTTTTCATTCCCCCCTCCCCCCTCCAAAGGCCAACTGTCTTGGAGTAGTTTTATAATATAGGTTGGGTTTAAAATGTACTAAGAGGTTTAACAACTTCACAAGTACAGATGTAATTTTTCTTGTGCATGAAAATAAATTTAGCAACACAATTAAGAGGGCATTAATAGCTTGTCTCATGCAACTGGTTGTTGTGTCTACACGCACTGGGTAGTCCGATTAAAGACCCTGACCTTAAACGCCTCTAACCCAAACCTAACCCTGATAACTGCCTCTCAGTGTATTTTAAACTTAACCTAAATTAAATGACTTCTCTAGGGCAACGTGCACACTTACAGAGTGACTATTAAAAAAAAAAAAAAAAAAAGATGGAATGACTCTTACATCGCCCTCTTTCTGTGCTCAGGTGTTAAAGAAGATTGCCAGATACATTAAGTGACTGTTAAAAAGCTAAAAATGGTGTCAAAGTTATAGGGGACAAACCTGATTTTGTCATTAAGGTCAAACTGTCTTCTTACCACATCTGCTCCTCACTCCTGGTGTTCAGTGGCTCATCAAGCCAACCCGTAACTGTCCCTGAGACAGTTCAATAAAGGTTTTTGTCTGTGAAGGTTCTCAGTTCACAAGCTCCTTTGAATAAAGGTTTTTATGTTTCTGTGTTAGATTCATGTATATTTTAGTTCATATATTTCTTGAAAAGGGTTAAAAATGTATTGAATAAGATAATAAAAAAAATGTAGCATTTATTAAAAACTTGCCTAAAATATGTAATTAAAAGAAATAAGATTTTGCTAAAAGTGGCATAAAATATAAAGTGCTGTTCGAGGTAGATTTTGATGGTCACATGCACCAGAATTTATCTGAGAGCACAACCATGGCATTGTGTGTCAGAACTAGACTATACAGAGCTACAGATACAGCTGAAAGTAATGTTACTCTGCATGTGGTCCAAGAGGCACACACAGCTGCACATACATGCTTTGCATTGGCAATTAAAGGAGATTTTCAGTAATATCCTTTATTTTTGCATTTTTGTGTTCAGTGTTGTATATGGCTGGGATTCCTGTTTGTGTTCAATAACACAATAATGATGTGTTCCAGGTTTCTGTGTTAGCCAATAAGTCACTTCCAGTGTTTATCTGTGTTTTTATGGCTAATGTATTTGCTTGTATTGGTAAATAGCCTGCAGTCAATATGAGTTATGAAGGGGTTACATTTAAAATACTTGCAGAACAAGTCGTTCCATTTATCTTTATAACTGTGTTACTTTACACACTCTGTCCTCTACATTATAATCAACCCAGTCCTTGCTGCCAATAACCAAACACATGTTTATCCAAACACATGTTTGGTTATTACAGTGTGTTGAAATTATTTGTTTGCTTTTCTTTAAGGAACTAAATCTGCATGGGATGTACTGCCAGTCAATAATATCATTTTATACATTTTGAACCTGAAATAAATAAATAAACGAAAATCTGTGCACAAGAACCATACAAATACCTGTTTATTTACAAAAAAGAAGTAATTATTTTTTGTTTTAATAAACAGTATTTTTTATAAAATGTTATTCTTTAATTTGTTATGCAGTACACAGCATCATGCTGAAAACTCAGAACTAGTTGAGCTGCTTGTTATCAGCAACTTTGTTTAAAATGTTTGTAATGACTGAGAGTAAAACAGGACACTCAAACTACAAATCAGTCAGTGCCAACATGTGTTGTTATGAAACATCATAAACTCTCATGGTTTTCTAAGAAATGGTTGAACTGCATTCCACACATGATGAGACAGGATTACATACTGTGTGTGTGTGTGTGTGTGTGTGTGTGTGTGTGTGTGTGTGTGTGTGTGTGTGTGTGTGTGTGAGAGAGAGAATGGTTGGATGACTGACTGAATGTGTAAAGTGCTTTGGGGTCCTTAGGGACCAAGTAAAGCACTATACAAATACAGGCCATTTAGCACCTCAGAAATCCACCTGTTAAACCTAAAGACTATTTATTTCAATAATTGTGACCATTTCATCACTTCTGGCTTGGCGCATGTGTGTGCACATATACATGGACTTGCACACATGCACAAAAGCCATCTCTTTCAGGGTGTAGCCTGTGAATGAGGCTGCTGGCTTTGGAAATGTGCTGACGCTGCTTTAGAAAAGGCTGCGGTGGCCCAGTATGGTTTCTGAAAGGCAGGCCTAGACTCCAAACTAAACCGCGTCTCTCTGCGTTTTTCAGGCAAGACCACTGCTAGAACGTGACGCACTGCTCCCAGAGGTCTTTTAAGGGTGGCTGCTTAAAGCAATCCCAATATAAACCTTCATTAATTAATATGCATGGCCAACAACTTTCCAGTGCACTACTTTCCGATACCAATAATTGATCAATTCTCCATCCTCCCTCTCTCATCCCCTGCTACTTGTTATTTTAAATATAACATTTTTTTTCTTTTGCATGTTTATGCAAAAGTTTATTTGGCTGAGAGCTGGTGCTCAAAATAATACGATCGTCATCGAAGTTAGTAAATCTTCAGTTTTCTAGTACACGGTCAATCAGTTGGTGCAGTATTGTCCGTTTCCTGTTCACTGCAATATTCATGTGCACAGCTGAATAGATGAAAGGTTTACAAAATAAAAAGGAAATGCCAGAACCGCTTAGTGTGGTGGACAGAAAAAGCTGAGTGTAGGCTCTGAGGAAGTTTCCCATTCACTGTAACAGGAAGGCATTGACTTGCTTTCTAGTATAAATCTTTGAAAGTGCTTAATGAAAGGAAATGTGAAGTAGAAGAGTGCATGCTAAAGGAGTTAGTTTCTTAAAATATCTTAGTGACTTATATTATGAGACCAGCTTCAAGTTGAACACAATGTTATCTCAAGAGAACAGGCATAAAGTAATATGGGCTGGTGTTCATATATTGCCTTACTGACCACTGAAAGCATTTTTGACTACAAGCCACATTTAACCACACATTTATGCAGTGCTTGATTCTAATTTTGTGCACTTCATGTCTGTCATGCTTGGCCAATTTAGAATTACCAAGTAAACTAACATTATCCTGGTAGTATGGTAGTAATTCTTAGATTTAAAGTCTCTCTGATTCTGACATGCAGCATGTCCAAAAAAATCACATCGCAGAACTAATATGCTAATGCAAAACTCAGTATTTTTATTTTTGAATTCTGTTAGAGTAACTTTGAATGATTCAAATCAAATTCAAATTGTATCTATTATTGTAAGGTCTACCTTACAATATAAAGTGTCTTGAGGTGACTGTTGTTGTGATTTGGCGCTGTATAAATAAAATTGAATTGAATTAAAATTCCAATATAATCCTCACTCATGTTTTACTGGCCCCTTATTTCAATCCCTCTCTGTTTAAGCCAGTTTTCTTCTAATTGAAGAGATTACACTAAAGATTTGAAGAGCTAATGGATGGGGCTAATGTGGGATTACTTGTACATACACTGTACAGTTTTAGAACACCCCAATTTTTCCAGTTATTTATTGCAATTCAAGTCATTCAAGTTCAGTGAATATCTTGAAGTGGTACACATTTAAGTGGTGAACTGCCAGAGGTTTAAAAAAAGAAAGGTAAGGTTACCCAAAACTGAAAAATAATGTACATTTCAGAATTATTAAAAAGGCCTTTTTCAGGGAACACAACATGGGTTAACAATTTAAAGCTGTTCTACAGCAATGGAGGTTGATCAAGCCTTGAAAGCTGGTGCTACTAATTCCTACAGGTGTTTCAACTTTTCTGGATTACTTACAACCCCGTGTCTGTATAAAAGCAGTGTTTGAACACACTTTGGTGAGCATCAGTTGAACAGTATTGTATTGCAGAAAGTGTGTTGCTACAAAAAGGAGAAAAAAGCAATTAACAATGGAAGAGAGACAGAGTATCATAAAACTTAGTTCAGAGTACCCAGCCTTCTTGGAGTTCCTGGGTGGGGTACTGGAGGGTGCTCCTCCTGGGGACTCTGTTGTCCTACTGAGAGACTTCAATGTTTACGTGGGCAATGAAAGATCTGAACCCGAGCAGTGTTTTGTTATTGGACTTCTGTGCAAACCACAGTTTGGCTATAACAAACACCATGTTCGAAGGGAGGTGAAGGGAGCCACCAAGTTGAAGAAAGAGTCCTACCGGGCTTGGTTAGTCTGTGGGACTCCGGAGGCAGCGGGCGGTGGCTGAAGCAAAACCTCGGGTGTGGGAAGAGTTCGGAGAAGCCATGGAAAAAGACTTACGGACTGCCTCGAAGAGATTCTGGCAAACCGTCAAGCGACTCAGGAGGGGAAAGCAGCGTTCTACCTGCACTGTGACTATTGCGGGTGGAGTGCTGCTGACTTCGACTGAGAAAATTTTCGGGCGGTGGAAGGAATAGTTGGAGGACCTCCTCAATCGCACCTGCACATCTTCTGTGGCGGAAGCAGAGTCTGGGGACGAAGGGGATGACCCAGCAATCTCTGGGGGCGAGGCCACTGAGGCAGTTAAACAACTCCTTGATGGCAGAGCCCCTGGGGTGGACGAGGTCCGCCCCAAGTTCCTGAAGGCTCTGGATGTTGTAGGGCTGTCTTGGTTGACACG
>NW_024583147.1:36506-72218 GCF_018398535.1 Haplochromis burtoni | reverse complement strand
CCTCCTCTGATTCACCACTCTGTTTTTATTAAATATGATTGAAGAGCGTTTCTCACATAAATAGTAGAAGTCCATAAGTAAACATCTCTCCTCTTCAAAACACAGCTAGAGATAACTTACAATCACCAATCCCCTCAATCTGAAACAGCCTCAGTTAAACTTGCTCTGACTGTGCAGAGCCATCACTCAAAGCAGAGAGTACACAGATAAGATGACAGATAACAGCAGAGGAGAAACTTTGTTTGCACATTTGAAATTCAAATCAGGCCACAGTACAGGGTCTGTTTTAGTCAGAGATCTGTGGTTCTGATCCACTGCCTGCTGAGTCCTCTCCTCATACACTTAGCCTCCGAGTATTTAAGATCATAATATTTATATGTTTTGTTTTTTTAATGGCAGATCTCTGTTGTTTACTGTCCTGTCCTGCTGAATGGTAGGAGCAAACAGTTTTAAGTTTGAAAGAAGTATAATTTGAAACAATTTCATGGCATGAAACAGACTGGTAAAACACAGCAGGAGACGCTGATGACAAGACACAGAGACCAGAGTAAGAAAAGACTGAACACAAAACAAACATAATAAAACAAAAAACAGGAACTAGAAATAACAAACTCAGACTAAACTAAATTCAAGAACTGCATCAAAGACCCTGACAAGGAGACCAGATGTGGGAAATAACGAGATACAAATACTCCATTACTTAAGTAGAATTTCAAGTATGGTAAATGATGGTACATTATGTTGCGCGTTTCTACTCTATCTGAGCACTCAAAGCACTTTATAACCGATTCATTCACCCAAGCACTTTTTCTTAGCTGTTAGTGCCTATCTAACATTCACACACAGATGGATGCATTGGGAACTGAACCACCAACCTTGCAATCAGTCGATGAGCTGCTCTACCGCCTGAGCTACAGCCATCCTGAAGTCAAATTCAGGTATCTGAATTTGAGTTGACTAGTTGATTTTTTTTGCTCTGCTTGATTTTTACTTTTCCTCCCTACATTTTAAAACCAATATCTGTTCTCTCCACTCAAACAGACTCATTACTTTTGCTTTCACTCGTGTTGGTCGAGTTATTATTTCAGCTGCCAAAAATCAAACTGATTTCAGAAAAATGGAGGAAGAAGAAAGGTTAGATTTAAAGGTAAGAACTCCTCAGTGGTGTTCATCTGATCAATAAACAAAGTTGAAGATAACAGCCAGCTTGTTATCTTCAACTTTGTTTAAAATTTTATCAGACAAATACTGTATTTTATGCCTATGTGGATTGCAGCATTTTGTCATGTCATTCAGAAACAAAGTGACAGCAGTTTCAATGTGAGTCTGCTCGCAGGGCAGCTGTGTCATTGTGAAGACTGGATTTCTGGATCAGAACATCCAGATTATATCTAAAAATATGTGAATGTGTTTGTACAAACACAGGGAGGACGTATACTTAGAGATCTGATGTAGGTTGAATGGAAGTGAAGCTCTAACCAGTCTATTTCATGAAACACTGACCGTGATCATTCTCTTCACCCAGCAGCTGAACTGCATTCCAGTCAAGTACAGATGTGTTTACTGTACGTATCAGGACTATGAACAAATGTTTGCGTGTTTCTCCTTACTCTCCACACCGTGTGTTTTTAAACCCACCGTGTCCTGTTTATACGAGCAGTGTGAGTGTTTTAACCAGACCTTTGACTTTTGTCCAAAGTTCGAGCCTTTTCTCTGCATTTAATTTAAGCATTAATATCACAGAATAACTGTTGTTGCCGCTGATCAACAAACTGCTTGCTGGGTGGGACCATCTCTGTCCTTCCTTTGATAAACATTCAAAATGAAACTCACTCAGTGACTTCAATGTGACGTTAATCTTTTGTTTTATGCTCATAGAAAAGGAAAACTTGGTTTTATTTTAAAGTCTTGTTTATTTCAACAAATCTGTCATATTGAGCTCATGATCTACACCTGTGGTTGTTGTTTTATGTGCTCTGCTTAGACGCTTCGTTTCAGGAAGCCTGGGTGTGGCAGCCGAACCACTCCTCCAGAACATATAAGCTGTAGCACAGCTGTTGCTTTCACTTTGGGGACTTTCCGCAGTGGCTCAATAAGCACCCTCAGTGCTTTTTCATACCTTTAGATTTGGAGATTACATTTAAGTTATCAGATATATTTGAAATATACTGAAGACCTTTAAATGGAGCTAAAGGAGACAGTGGAACAACTGCGTCCCTCCACGGACGATGGAGGGAGATTAATGGTGAGGTCGTGTTTAAATTGTTTAAATTGTTTTCATTGTCACTGTTTTCCTTTTATTTTGACCTGCTTAGTTCACAGTGCGAACTTCACAGCTAATGTGAGGCAAACAGGGACGCCTGGTTAAAGCTGGTAAACCTGAACGTTGAACCTTCAACTGTGCTCTGCTGTGAATTTAGCTGGGACCTGACAGTCACAGGTAGCAGCTACTGACCTACTATGTCATCTAAAGACAATCAGCAAATAACAAAACAACAACTTCATAGATCGATATTTAGGAAAAGCCGAGGCAGAAGCTGCAGTGGACGCTTCATTGTTTCTAAGACTCAGTTTCTCTTCACTGCTCTGTTACTTCACTCCAACTTTCCTCTTCTCCGTGGCTGCTTACAGAGGAACAACAGGACAAACTCGACCGACCGGTTAATGCATATTCACACTCTATTACAACACAGCTGACAGATGGGCAGTCCCATGAAAACAATGGGCCAATCCAATTCCTGATCTAGGCTACATATATCACCCGAGGCCCGTTTAGTTTGTAAACAGTGGTTTGTGAGCTGTCCACATTAAGGAAGACTTTGGCTTTACAGACAACACTGATTGTCACTCTCCGTGATAAACAGATCTTTGATGGTTTATCGAGGCAGAGAAAGTATGATGAATTTTCTTCGTATTGGACTGCTCTGGGCTCTGCTGTTTGGAGTACTGCAGGCGTCCGTCCATAAAGGTAAACTTAGCAAATGTTCAGGCGTATGTAAACTGAGCACTTTGCGTGTTTAACCAGTGATGATGACATGTGGTCGTAACAGTATACATGCTTCTAGGGCTACCTTTTTAAAACAAATAGTTTTTATTATTATTATTATTATCATTACTATTATTATTATTGCTGTTGTTGATGATGTTAACAATATTATTAATAATATCATTATTAACGAGATCGTTGTTCAAAAGCAAAACATTTCACAAAACAGAGAAGCAACCACACATAAACTCAAACATCTAAGCAGCGATAACGGAAAAACATCATGTAGAAAAAAGGTCACTTAGGTAAACTGATTAATTTAAATTGATTAAATTATTATGTTGATATACATTTTATATTATAATCGAGGGTTCATCGTTCGGTTTTAATATCACACCAGCTGTCAAAGGTTTTAAAATATAGAATAAAATTAAAAGCAATTCAAATGGTCATAGAGCAGATATAAACACCATCATGCATATTAACAATTATGTGAAAAAAAATCATAAACCTCAATTCGGTTGCTGATTTGAGTTTGTCGTACACTACCACAACGTGGACACGGGTGACGTTAACTGTGTCCACGTTATTCGTTAAACATGGACACGGTAATGAGCAGGTGTAAAATTATTACATTACATTTAAATGCTAATAACACAAAAACAGCAAAGGGGAGACACAGAAAATGTCTGTTTATAAACAATATGTTTTTAAGAGGGATCTGAATCTGATATTCTCGGGGACGGAGACTTACAGCTCACAACCGGGAAAAAGAAACTCAATTTTAAGGTTAATATAAAAATAGAAAAGATTAAACAAAAAAAGTTTCAAGCACTGCAGAATTGCAGTGTTGTTGTTTGTTGTGCGGCGTTTCTCTTCATCGGACAATGAAACACGGAAAACCACTGCTGCCCCTGACAAAAGTTCATATCGAGACAGAGAGATTAACAACCACTTATGTCGACAACTTTTACCATACAGCACCACAATCAAAGAACTGGAAAATTAAAAAGCAGCCAAACAGTTTTTGAACAATTTCATGCAAATCAGTGATAATTCTTACATAGTCATGTTTTTAATTATTCATTAGTTTATTTATATTTTTTATTATTTTATATTTTTTTATATATTATATTTTATTATTTTTAATTATTAAATTAATTAAAATTATTTTATTTGTTAGTTGTGTGTATCATTATGTATATTAATTTTTATATTTATTATATTTATATATATATGTTTATATTTTTATATGTATTATTTATTTTTATTTATTTATTTATTATGTTATTTATATTTTTATTTATTTATGGTATTCATAGTTTTATTATTTTATTTTTTATTATTTTATTCTTTTATATTTTCTGTCATGTTCCAGCCACTAAGTTGATTTGTTTACACTTGTTGTTGTTTTTGTTCCCTTATAAAGAGGAAAAAAAGACAAACACAGGTGGTTTAAGACGGCGCCATCTTAAACCACCTGTAAGGTGGTTGTCATGTGACACATTTCGAGTGATTTAAGATGGCGCCGTTTTCTGTGGTTTCCTTATCAAGAGCAGTGTCGATATGAAACGTCACACAACACTAGGTGCGATGAAACACAAAGTTGGAGTTGTGTAATCTGTGGACTTTTATGTTTCTGTATGATTTTCTTGCAACGTAGTTTGTGTGAACGTTGTTGTTGAAAAGCATGTGTATAATGAGTTACAGAAACACATCAGTTCCTTTTCTGTGCAGCTTTTATTTATTTATAGAGTCGAACGAAGAGAGGTGACAGAAAAAGGATTTATACAAATCAGGCTGAGGGAAGAGAAGGTTTCTTTCCCTGATGGGCAACCGCCCTGATCCTTTTATACCTTGACCAAACTCACAAAGAAAATTCCTCAACACATCACATGAGCCTATACAGTATTTTACGGTTTTGACGTGGAGGACTCAATCGCAGAACTCCAGGATCATTCGCACGCAAGAAAGTTTTATTTCCAAGTCCACCAGGTGTATATACAGAAGGCGCAGGGGAAGTGTTATGTACAACGGGGTGGGGACGAGGCTCCAGGGAAATCCAGGGGGAGGCACGCGCAATCCAAACAATCCACACACACATGACAGCAGGCTCTCTCTCCAACACTCGCCACTCAGGAATGACACGGGGAAGAATCCAGGAAGTCTGTAGACAGGGAGACGTTGGTAAATACAAAGCACAAAGAAACACTCCACTTAACTTGCTGTGGCTTGACGTTCACTAACACGTAGCAGACAACGATCCAGCAAAGAACAGCAGTCATCTTCTGGCTTATATGCTGATCACCTTGATGAGGCTCAGGTGTTTCCTTTCTCCAAGGGCCGAGGGCGTGAGCCCACAGTGAGTTCTGCCCCGGTGACAGAAAGGAGCAGAGAGAGAAAGATAGAAACCGCTGATCAGCGTTCAGGTGACCCTCCTGGCCGTGACACTATACCTTCAAACCTTCCCCCTCACATGGGGCCGCTGACTTTGCTATGCACTCAGCCATTACAGTGATCTAATCTAGAGAAGATGAAAGCAGATTACTAGATTTGTTCATGCTTACTTAAGTCGAGGTTGTTATCAGAAATGACTGTGAGGATTTTACATTATTGGTCCAGTTTTATAGATCAGGAGCTCAGGTGTGTTTGTGAGTGCGCTGCATACACAGCGGCCAATGACAACTACCTCAGTCTTATTCATATTTGGCTGCAGAAGGTTTGTGCCATCGAACAGTTATTATGCTTGTTGTGTAGCAAAGGCCCTATATCTTATTGGAACTACATTACCCAGAAGACCTTGCACACAGCTGACTGATGTAGTTATCTCCCAGGGTGCAGCAAAGCAGAGAGGTGCTAGGAACTAAAGCGAACAGCCCATCCTTTATTTGTTACAGCAGGAGTTTGACTGTGGTATGTTTACAACACTTCTATTTTGTGATATTTGTGTTGTAGTTACTTCTAGTTTACTTACCAACTACTATTTAGAAGAAGAAGAAGAAAGAAGAAAGTGTACTTTATTGGTCCCCGTGGGGAAAATCCCTCTCTGCATTTAACCCATTCACTCAGTGAAGCAGTGGGCAGCCATTGGGCGCCCGGGGAGCAGTGTGTAGGGACGGTTTAGTAAAAGTGTGAACAAGTGGGGTTTTTTTTCACCACCCCACCAGAAAAAAGCAAAATGGTCACTTTAGTTTTGAACCTAATTGTTTCTATGAGTGTGATTTCAAAGCTCCAGAAGTTAGTAATTGTACTTTGATCCCTTTAACCTCTCTGCTTTGTGTCACTTTCTCTCTTCCAGACCAGAAAAACATTGCAGCTGGACAGAACGTCACTCTGCCGTGTCGAGCTCCAAACAACAACATCCCCATCATAGTGGTAGAGTGGAGCAGAGCTGACCTGGGCAAAGAAAGTGTCCTAATGTACCGGGATAAGCAGCTGGATCCAGATCACCAGCATCTGTCTTTTAAGAGCCGGGTGGATCTGCAGGACAGACAGATGAAGGATGGAGACGTGTCTTTGATTCTGAAGAACGTGACGATTAATGACACTGGAACATACGAGTGTCGTGTTGTACAAAGAACAAACCGCAGGAAGAGAGCAAATCTGAAGACTGACCCCATCAGCATCATCTACCTTCATGTTGATCCTCCAGGTGAGTGAGTAGAGTTGAGTGTGTGTGTGATCAGAGGTGAAGCTGCTTCCTGTTGTTGATGTTTGTTTCTAAAGATGTTGTTGATGAGACTTTGTAGAAAGCAGCTGGTCTGAGTGATGTGATCAGAGTGCAGTAGATAATGTCTGACAGCAGTTTGAAGAGGAAATGGATTCTGTTCTGTTCTTCACTCATCACCTACCTGACAGCTGACACCTCACACCTGTTTCTCACCTGCAGGTCAGACAGGAGGACACACAGAGGATGGAGGGAAGAGGCTGGATCTGTTGGACTCGTCATTGGTCTTTCAGTTGTTGCTGTGGTGTTTTCTGCTGCTGTTGTTTTTTTTTTGATCTATAGAAAACATAAAAAATGTTGTCAGGACTCAGATCATCCTCCCACTGAACCAAAGATTGAAATTCTAGAATTTCGAACTCTGAATCTCCTGCTGATGAACACAGAGACAGAAATGACCCGGAACAAACAACAGTCACCAACACTCCACAAGGATCCCTGATGTCACTCTGACATTGAGAATGAACTACTACTCCTCAGAAACAGCAGGACTGTTCCAGAGAGACATCAGAGTGCAGTAGATAATGTCTAACAGCAGCTTGAAGAGGAAATGGATTCTGTTCTGTTCTTCACTCATCACCTACCTGACAGCTGACACCTCACACCTGTTTCTCACCTGCAGGTCGGACAGGAGGAGACCCTGGGCTGGAAGCTGGTCTGTCAGTTTTTGGTGTGACTTATTTTTAAACCTGAAACAATTTTTTCACCTCCTCTTTGTACTGAACAAAAGCTGGTCTTAAGCTATATTTATATTATAAGCTAATGAAATGTTTCATAACTAAAATCTGACAGTTGAGCTTTCAGATTACTGCAGTACTATTTTATCTACCTCATGCTTTATAACCTATTTATTTCATTACAAAATGTCCAACTAATGTTCCTTCTGCTATCGGTTAATGAAGCTTCAGTAGAAAATTGAATCAGTCTATTTCAGCTTTAGCACTGGATACATGAAAATCTATCTACTGTCATTTCATTGTTTTTATAGAAAACAGATCAACTAGTCTGACAGGTGCCTCCTCATCACAGAGGTAACACTGTGATCAGTAACATTAGACGTTCATTGCTATTAAATGTTCTCATTAGTTTGTTTCTGTTTCTTTATTGTATTGATACATTATTACACATAATTCTCAGAAATTATAAGAGCAGAATACAAACAGACCATGACACATTTTTCAGGGATTCTCAGCTGCCAGAAGCAGATCAGAAAAGATCATAATGTTTTATATTCTGTAAATGATCAAATAATGAAGAAATAAATGATGTCAAAGTTAATTCTCAGTGTTATTAACAATGTCCAGGTGTTGAAACTTTGTAAGCTCTGCTTTGCAAATCTTTCATGTTCTTTAAAGAAAAGTAAAGATCTTTTGATCTAAAGTGACTGAATTTTTATTTCAGCTCAGCCCCAACAAAATGTCTGTGTCTTCATCTTTTTCTGGTCTTTTATAAGGGAAGTGAGACCACACTAATGTCTCACATGCTAAGTGTCTAGGTTTCTACAGAGAAAGAGGATCATACCCAGTGTGCACACTACACAGGAGTGACAGCTGTGCCCACACAGTTTAATTTCTACCTGCAACAACATCAGTGATCACACTAGTCAAACTTGCTCAGCAATGGCAAGGACAAACATTTTCTTAATACAATGAATATAACATTTTTAGACTGTCATAGTATAACTATCTGGTGAGAATAAATTATGTATTACTAATATATTTGAGATCTCATGCAGGTTAGACGTGTAGGCTAAGTGAAGCCGTAACTTTACATCATGATTCAATCCATTCAAATCTGCTAATAAACCTGAATATTGACCTTTAACCACGATACAGAGAAAATGCAATTGAAATGTAACCTGCACAACTCCTAACAAGCCAGTGTTGTGGTTTGTGTTCAGGTTCATTAAAACCACTGTTCAGTTTGAGGAAGCAGTTTTAAGACACAACAGACATGAATGCAAGTGTAATCGTTTTTGTTTTTGTTTGTTTGTTTTAAAACAAGCTCATTATTCAAGTCTTTAAGAATCCAAAGAACATTTAACAGCCTGAAGGAAAACTGTGGATGTTAAAAATGTTCTGTTCTTTTCTTTTCCTGTAATTTGTTTTACAAGCAGCAACTCATGAACTCAGTAACTCGATAAAATGGTTTAAACAACTAAATGTGGGATCAGGGCTGTGAGTCAGTCAGTCTTATTTGAATGTTCTTTGATAGCATGTGTAGCATGAGCTCACTTGTTTATTTATTTTTTCTTTTGTCAACTGAAAAAAAAAAGTGAATCAATTCTGATAAATTGCTACAGAGTAGGTGGAGCCCAACCCTCCCCCATTTCTTGTAAAACGAAACTTACTTTCTCCATTTTCGTCCTTTCTTTATCAACTTATGTGTGACTTTCTTTCTTTTTTCCTTTGTAAATAATTGTATTTAAGGTAGGAACATTAAAACAGGCTGTTGTTGGTCCTGTCTGTGACGGCTATGCTGATTTATACTGGATGATGAACTGTGACATGGGATCCATGGTAAGCAATAAATGCTTGAGCTCATAAGATCAGTATGGCTGGACTTTCCCCATACAACAACTTTCATTCACAACAATAACATCGCGTCAGCCCAGCAAACACCTCACTGACTTCAAACCCAGGCTTAGCCTCTACATTACAGCTTTACTTTATTTTTCTCTCTTAGAGCCTTTTTCAGAATGACTTATAATAACTCCTGCATCCCAAATATGAATTAATAATACTATAAATTCAGTGATTCAGCAAGAGATGCCTGAACATTCAAACATTGTAAATAAATAAACCTTCATGACACTGCTGCATCACACCTGCTTATGAAGCATATGAAGTGGATCAGAGTACAGTTGTTCATGGGCTTGTTTGTTTTCTCATATTATGAGGTTTCCTCCATGATTTATGACTTATTGAAGCATTTTAACCTTTGACACTGTTTCACCTGATTTCAATGTTGAACCTGAAATAAATAAATAAATACATGAAAATTTGCGCATAGGAACCATACCTAGTATGGTTTAATTGTTTAATTAAGCAGTTAGACATTTTTCTGAGAACAATAATTGTCGGCAGTGCTTCTAAATAAACACAGCATCATGCTGAAACCTCAGCGCTGGTTCAGCTGCTTGTTATCACCAACTTTGTTTAAAATGTTATCAGCTAAATAATGTAGTTTTGTAATGACTGAGAATAAAACACAAACACCAACACAAATGCATTTTTTTCATTCAGAAACAAAGTGACGGCAGTTTGAATGTGAGTCTGTTTGCACGGCAGCTGTGCTATTATGAAGACTGGATTTCCATTTCTTATCCATTAACTAAACGAAACTTTTCCTTTGTCGAGACAACAGAGAAGTGAATGAACTGAACAAGGGAAGAAATTGTACTGCACATGTTGTTTTTTAACGTAAACTAAGAAACAGTGTAGAAACTCCCTGCAGGAAAGCAGTCAATGCATTACAGTGTGTGTGTGATGCTGTTGCTGTTGTTTGTAATAATGTGGTGTTGATATCAAGTGAATGTGTCATTTACATGATGAACACTGCATACCTGTAGCACATGTCAGGCTAAAAATAATGATGAGGCCAAATAAGCACTATGACTGATGCTCAAGAGGATATGCAACGCAGAGGAAAACCCAGAGACATGTTGATTAATGATATTCATGGATACAGAACTGACCTTATATTAGTTTAAAACCAATAAATATATTATTCCTGCTCTGAGGCCTTGTGGTATTTGCTTCCGGAAGTGTGCACCTCCTTGAAAACATAAACCCAGGGAGACAGAGAGGCCAACGGAGAGATGAAAACACGCACAGACACAAAAAGAGCAGGCTGCCCGGCAAGGAGTGTCAACCCATGACTAGCAAACATTATGTAGTCATTTTTATTATGAAGCGTCATGAAGTCTCAAGGGTTTGTAAGAAATGGTTGAACTGCATTCCAGACATGATGAGACGGGATTAAATAGTCTGCTGTGTGTGTGTGTGTGTGTGTGTGTGTGTGTGTGTGTGTGTGTGTGTGTGTGTGTGTGTAGCAGTACTGATGAATGCTGAGAGACGCTCCTCCTCTGATTCACCACTCTGTTTTTATTAAATATGATTGAAGAGCGTTTCTCACATAAATAGTAGAAGTCCATAAGTAAACATCTCTCCTCTTCAAAACACAGCTAGAGATAACTTACAATCACCAATCCCCTCAATCTGAAACAGCCTCAGTTAAACTTCTTTGGTTTATTTGCTCTGACTGTGCAGAGCCATCACACAAAGGAGAGAGTACACAGATAATGAGTGTAATGAGTCTTTTGCTGCATTTGCTCCAATGGTCCATCATGGGGGCATGCATGGGGTGACAGGGGTTGTCCATGATAGAAAGAAGCTTTTTTAGCATCCTCCTCTCAGACACCTCCTCCAGGTTCTCCAGTCTGACACCCAGGACAGAACCAGCCTTTTTAATCAGTTTGTTCAGCCTGTTGGCATCAGCTTCCCCAGCACACAGCTGCAAAGAACACGATGCCCTCCAACACCGAGTGATAGAACATGATCAGCATTTTCCTACCAACATTGAAGGACCTGAGTCGCCTCAGTAGGAAAAGCCGACTCTGCCCTTTTTTGAAGATAGCATTGGTGTTCTTGGTCCAGTCCAGTTTACAGTCCAAGTGTACCCCCAGGTACCGGTAGTCCTCAACGATCTCCACATCAGCCCCTCTGATGGTGACAGGGTTAGGTTAAGAACAAAACTTAATGTTTTACTTTCTTCTTCTCGCATTTTTCTTTATTTAAAAAAAATCATTATAACTTATAATAATCAATGAAAGCTCCTGAATCCCAAACAGCGTAATTTATAATTGTTTGCTGTGATCCCATCTTGGCACAGAATCCTGAATCAGAGAGTAAATTAAACAGGAAACACAGAGAAAGTGTACACAAGTAACAAGAGAGCAGAAGCTTTGCATCCACATTTGAAAGTCAAGTGAGGTAGAAGAACAGGCCCTTTACTCAGATCTGAGGTACTGATTTGACAAGTAATTTAGTTATAGTGTTTAAATGTATATTAACCCTTGATCACATAGATGTGATCACAAAAACAACAAGACAGCAGCTCGTCTTTCTGCAGCAGCTGAGGTGGTTTGGTATACTCACATCTATTGATGTTATTCTGTGTGTCTGTATCACAACCTGCCAAGACCACAAAGCTCTATGGAGGAGGGTCAGATCACAACGTATCACCTGTCTGAACTGCCAGTCATTCGGGACAGCAGTGGAGGCAGGGCGGGGGTATGGCCCAGCATCCCAGACCCCGACCAGACGTCCAACTCCTTCTCCCGGACCCCCACCCCCAATGGCGAGCAGATAACCTATACTCTATACCTTCACAGCCCACTCATATGTGGTGTTGCTGCATGCTGTTCGGAGTGCATTTAGAACCCAGGATGGGGCTTTCTGCCAGAGCGCAGCGGGTTCAGCACGGCCCCTCCTGAGAGCCCTTAATGTCCACCCATTGAGGGTTAATGCTGCTTGAGCAGAAACCATTGCTGTGGCCTGGCACTGACACTAACATGTCCACACGTTGCTAACTTTTGTGTTCTTTAGTTTTCACAGTGTCTGAAGAGTGACACAGAGAGAGTGAATACAAGTACGAGTATGATGTGTAGCCATTGTTTTGTTAGTGTATAATGACATCAGCACAGAAAAACAAAAAGAGAAAGAGGAGCATTGTGTAGAGTTACTTTACAGCTGTGAGTGAAAAGTAAAAGTCTCAGTAATTTTGTGGTTATTTGAATGTCGTTCTTGCTTGTGTTCAGTGTTGTATATGGATTCCTGTTTGTGTACAATAACACAATAACGATGTGTTGCAGGTTTCTCTGTGTTTTTATGCCTAATATCTTTACTTACTAGTCGTTCCATTTATCTTTATGACTGTGTGTCACTGTACACACTCTGTCCTCTACATTATAATCAATCGTCCTTGTAGACTGAGTTAAGAGCAGTGGTACATGTAGTAGAGTAGAAAGTGAGGATAAAGGATGTGCTGCCACCTCCTGGCTGTAGTTGAAGGTGGACATTTTATTCTCTTATTCTCATAAATTAATCATCATTAATTATGTTCTACAGAAAAAAAACATGTTTAGAATAAAAAAAGAAAGTGTTGTCTATAAATTTCTTCACTTAAACTTTAATTTGAGTTCTCCTAACTTTCTTTTTTATCATAAAGGTTAGTTTTCTTACGTGCATCCTCTTGAACTTTGACAGTAAATTATCAGCAGCTATTTTTACCCTCTGATGTCTCCAGTCCTAAACCTGTGATATCAGAACATGTCGTTCTTGTTTTTTAAATACAATTCTCTTAAAAACTGTGCAACACTTGACAATTTTTCTCCAAGATATATAACCAAAAATAAAAAATTACACATGCATTATCTTTTACTGCATATAGAGATGATGGCAAGCACAAGTGAAGTGAGGCACTGTTCCTGTTGGTCAGTAAACAGTCAGCAGCTGCATTATATGGAGTTCAGCTTGATTCTCTTCATAACACGTTAAGTCTTCTTAAAGAGGAAATTCTTTGTTTGCTGGAACAGAACCACAAATGTTTCACTCCATATTTAATTTCTTCCATTTTATTGTCTTTCCTGTCTTATCTGTGTTTCCAGATTCCAATGAAAGTGGCTAACCTCTGACTGAAAGTGAAGCAGTCATGCTGACAGAGGAAGGTAGGAGCAACCGGGAACACTTTTCCTCTGGATAAAAACCAGGCACGGATAAAAGTTTGGCAGTCAGCACTTTGAATGGAAATCTGTGCCAACTAGAAATTTATCCAGATGATACACGGACACAGCAACAGGGTCAAAGTGGTTCAGCTCAAACCGAAGAGCAGAAAAACAACAAAGTCTGAAGTAGAAATGTTGGAGAAGTTCAACCCGCCCCTAACAGCACACTCAAAGAGCACCAGCTGATCATGTTTTAGCTACCATGAACTTTATTTTAAATTATTTATATCTAACATCAGTTATAAGGTTCATACAGACAACTCACTGTCTGTTATACTGACATGTTTTCAATTAAATCTGTAGCTCAAATTTACAGTAGAATCCACAACTTCACTGCTCCACACATCATCAAAAACTCCCCAGAAATGTTTTGTTCTGTGATCATATAAACACATCAAAGTTGCCATTTTTAATCAGTAGGAGGAAAACTGTGTGAGAGAGTATGGAAGTACTCATGTTACTGTTTAATATGCATAAACACTGTTACACTAAGTATTTCTACATCATTACTTCCAACGTCTTGCATTTATTGAAGTGAGAAATCATCAGAAATTATGTCAAGTAAACTGAAAATGTCTCTACTTCTTTCTCACTTTAAGGGAAAATATCTTAAAACAAGAGCAACTGAGCAAGAATTTTATTAAAGGACCAAGACAAAGCATTTACACCACACACGATCACATTCACAAGTGCATCATCTCAGTGCCTTGGTGATATCGATTAACCTAATATGCAATTAAATAACTCATTTTAGGATTTAAAAGCTAAGAGATAAAATACATATTGTAAAAGACTAATTCCATCCTGCTCTCTCTGAGTGTGTCACTCCCAAAACAAAATTAAAATACTTTTGGCTCCTTGTAAGATTGTAAGTTAGTTATAGCCAGTTTTTGCAGTGATCCTGATTAATCAGAGGATGATCCCTGCAGCTCCAGGTGCAGCTCGCACAGAGCGGACAGGTAATCTTCGTTGTCCTTGTCATAGTTCAGAGCTTTCTCATAAAACTCAGCAGCTCTCTTCGCCCTCAGCTCTGGCCACCTGACCCAGCAGAGCGAGAGCTTCACCATCACCTGGATTCTTTTTCAGACGCCTGTCAGCGATCTGCTTCAGTTCCTGCAGGAAAAAATAGAGGAACAATGAAAGATTAATTTATGTTCCAAAGAAGTAGATTCTCTTCATCTGGGCGTAGCGTTTTCAGGGGGAGAAAACATTACAGTCATTATGCTTTAATTAAAAAAACCCCAATGTTTTACAATTATACAAGATTTTTTAGAAATGACAGGTGCACCATCCAAAGTGGGACTGATGCCACATCTCCTCACATGACCTAGTGACAGACAGAACAGCTGGCAGTCACCAGTAGTTTTCAAAAATGAAGTTGAAAACAGTGAAAACAGTCCTCAGGTGCACAAGTAGGTGGTATTGAACAAAACATTTAAATCAAGCGAGGTTTGATATGAGGTTTTGCTCACACCGCACGAGTTAGTAACAACACTGAGTTTATATAACACGTAACCTTTGTTATGTCTCTAGTGCTCACCTGAGCGCACTGTCTCCACTCATATTTTTTCAGTGGTATCAGCAGCCCCTGCAGAGAGAAAACAGCAGAAGACTATGGTGAAGATAAATCCATCCATACTAAGGTCATGTGGTGGATGTGAGCGGTAACATGTTTCACATTACTGCCCCGACACCTCCACCCTCCAAACAAGGCCTGTTAGTTTTTCTTCTTTCGTTGTTCTTCTTGGGTTGAAACTAGAGATGATGATGGCACGATACCTCTTGTTTTAAGTCCGATACCGATATAAATTTGAAAATCTGCTGAAACCGATATGAATCCGATATTGTCTATTTTAAAATCAATAAAATTGTTTTGTTTTTTTAATATTTGCTGCATTTTGTATAAGTTCATACTCATGTTTAAAAAGCCAAAACACTAAAGCTATTCTATTGTACTTGGATGCAAAAAACACTGCACCCAAAATACTTCAGATCAGCAATACTGATCTTTTTACTTAAACTTTTAGCAGAACTTTAAAGTATTTAAAGTAATATTGAAAAGTAATTTAAATGCAATTTTATGTAGATTTCAACAACTCTTTGGTGCTGAAAAAAAAGAAGAAGTGCAATATCAGCACAAAATAATTCAACAGCTAAAAAAAAAAACAGGTTGTAGAATGGACGCTTTTGTACTTAAAGCTGAACATACATAGACATCCAGGGTGGAAAGCAGTGCAAATCAATGCAAACACGGCTTCATGACACTGATCTTCTATCAGGATGGATGTCAGTGTGAGCTGTTTCTGTCACATTTACCTGAGATTGAATTTTGTGCAATTTCTATACAAAACTTAACACGTATGAAAAAAGTGTTTTCATTGTTTTGTTGTTGTTGTTTTTCTTTCGAACCACAGAACTGTTTAGCCTTCAACACAGTTCTTTTCAAAGTAAAACTCGAGTCAGACTTAGCAATGACAGATGTCCCAGCTTCATATATCGGTTGTTAAGCTTAACGTGGGAATGCTTTACAAACATTCAGAGATGAACTTAGACTCTTGCTTTACTTTTCTGGGATAGCTTGCTTGGAGATGAAATGCTGGTTTGTCAGCACGTAACGAGGCTCCAAATGCTTTCAGTGTGAAGTGACTCCAGACCGCCGACAGGTCTTGTACACAACAGTCACTCTATCACGTGACGCAAACTGCTCCAACATGATAAGGGGACCACCTGGGTTACACCATGTCACAAGTTTTGTGAGGTGCTTTTGTGATATTTGATGGATCGGGCTACATTTTTAATTTCTACCCAATATCCGGCCCAGTAATTTAGGTCAGCATCAGCATCGCACTGATACCAATACTGTATTTTAGATTGGTCCATCCTTAGATGAACCGTGGAACATTAAGAGGCAGCTGCATGTCTAACACTGTACATGCAGCTGGCATGTCTGGCACCTAGAAACTTACCTCTTTATAGTGAGCGATGGCTTGAGCCTCGTTTTTTATGTGATAATGAAGAAAGTCACCGTAGTACTGATGGATAATCAGACAAACCCTTTTCTCCTTCAACTCTGGTAACTTCTCCAAGCAGTGCTTGAAAGTCTCCTCAGCCCTGAGAAACAACGAGATGTTTAGGAATTTACACCCAGAGGAAATAAAGGAGGAAATCGTGCAGCTTTGTTTAGACAAGCACCTGCTCAAATCCCCTTCCTCTGCGTACAACAGTGCCAGTTCAGCGCACGCCCGGACAAAGGATGGTTTCATCTCCACAGCTTCTTCAAGGTGACTAATACAGCAACGCCTCCACTTACCCTCCTCTTCTGTGGAGCATTAAAGGATGATTTGAGTTGTGTTGATTAAAGGATAACATGTTGTATATTTCTGT
Source organism: Haplochromis burtoni (assembly GCF_018398535.1). Taxonomy (NCBI): domain Eukaryota; kingdom Metazoa; phylum Chordata; class Actinopteri; order Cichliformes; family Cichlidae; genus Haplochromis; species Haplochromis burtoni. The sequence goes on along the minus strand of NW_024583147.1, from coordinate 55,337 downwards.
GTACCTGTGTTGCTGAAGGGCCCGCGGCGCTGTTCAGCAATTTTCTTCTGCTTGTAGCACAGAGCCAGCTGGTAGGTGAAGGAAGGTAATTGATCGCCCCTTCTCAGTCCTCGCTCAAACACAACAATAGCCTCATCCAGTCGATTCTGGAACAGATTTAAAAACACCAGTCAAATACAAATATACAAGGAGAGAGGCTAAGCCTACGCTTGAAGTCACTGAGGTGTTTGTTGGTGGGGTGATGTGATGTCACTGGTATAAATGAACTTGTTAAACTTGCTAAAGTCCAATAACTCCATCTTGTCCTTTAGAATCTTTGTTCCAAAGCCATACTTGTCCCAAAATTTCATCTTGAAAATTGATGACTATGTCAAGGTTAAAAACTTGGGCGTGTGGTGCTCTCCTTCGAGTCCCATGTAAAAGAGACAACAAAGACTGTCTTTTATCATTTAAGGAACATACCAAAATTCAGACAACATTTATCAAGCAACACTGCAGAGGTCTGTCTCCAAGCATTTGTGTCTTCACGTATCGATTATTGTATTGTACACTCTCCTTTCTGGGCTACCAAAGAAAGGTTTTAGAGGTTTACAGATGGTGCGAAATGCAGCTCGGGTCCTCTACCAGAGGCCTGGGAGCTTGAGGGTCCTGCGCAGTATCTTAGCTGTTCCCAGGACTGCGCTCTTCTGGACAGAGATCTCCGATGTTATTCCCGGGATCTGCTGGAGCCACTCGCCTAGCTTGGGAGTCACCGCACCTAGTGCTCCGATTACCAAGGGGACCACGGTTACCTTCACCCTCCACATCCTCTCGAGCTCTTCTCTGAGCCCTTGGTATTTCTCCAGCTTCTCGTGTTCCTTCTTCCTGATATTGCTGTCATTCGGAACCGCTACATCGATCACTACGGTCGTCTTCTTCTGTTTGTCTACCACCACTATGTCTGGTTGGTTAGCCACCACCATTTTGTCCGTCTGTATCTGGAAGTCCCACAGGATCTTAGCTCGGTCATTCTCCACCACCCTAGGGGATGTCTCCCATTTGATATCAGGACTTCAAGGGCATATTCAGCACAGATGTTCCTGTACACTATGCCGGCCACTTGGTTATGGCGTTCCATGTATGCCTTGCCTGCTAGCATCTTGCACCCTGCTGTTATGTGCTGGATTGTCTCTGGAGCATCTTTACACAGCCTGCACCTGGGGTCTTGCCTGGTGTGATAGACCCCAGCTCACTAAAACCCTTTAAATTTGGGGCAAATTTTCTTGTGTGATTAAATGTGATTAATCAAGATTAATTAAGCACAAAACCTCTAATTAGTTAGATTAATTTTTTTAATTGAGTCCCACTCTGCCCGTCAGACTACTCAAAATGGAAAGCAGTGCTCTACCTGCACTGTGTATAGTGTAGTAGAGCACTGCTGGCTTCGACTGAGGATATTGTTGGGTGGTGGAAGTAATACTTTGAGGAGCTCCTTAATCCAACTGACACACCTTCAGTACAGGAAACAGAGTCACGGGACGAAGGGAACAATTTGTCCATCACCGGGCGTGAGGTTATTGAGGCAGTAAATAATAAGTTACTGGGCCCAAGACCCAGTGAGCAGAAGTAAGAATTAATAAGACCAAAGTTGCAGACTTACCCGATTAAGTAAGTAATTTCCTGAGTGGCGAATGACATGAGGGTTATCAGGATCATTTTCTAGTGCTTTCTTCACCCGATCATCAGCCTCTTCGTATTTCTTATAGGCCACCAGCTTCAAGGCCAGCATGCACTGCAGAGCAGCGTTATTTGGGTTGATCTCCAATGCAAAGCGAAGCCGTTTGGTGGCTTTGGATTCCTCCCCGTCCTGTTTATTTTCTGCAAACCACTGCAGATGAGAATCTGGTTAGTCTACAGTTTATTTCACTTGAATAAAAAAATTAGTCATTGAAACTTCTAAAAATCATACTGACGCTGAAGTAACCGATGCCACTGAAGGAGCCTTAAGTTTATCATTTGGTGCTGTCTAGAGAAATATCCAAATACTCTTCATTCTTATCATAAAACTGACCTGTTCTCTGCAAAAGAGGGCGATGGCGTAGCCGGCGTTCCACTCGGTGTCATGAGGCTGTACCTCAAGTGCTTTATGAAAACAGTCGATGGCGTCTGAGAGAGAAGACCTCGACACCTTGAAATAGGTCCAGGCTTGTTCTCCGTAGACCTCTGGGAGGAGACTTCCTGATGAACCAGTGGGATACTTCACCTGCAGAGGGAGAAGGAAGCGTCAGAGGTTCAACAGCAGTGATCATCATGTTTGATCTGATTGGTTTACATACCAGTATGTCCTCGACTCTCTGACAGTAGCTTTGTGACTGTGCAAAGTCTCCAGCATGATATTTCAGCCAGGCCATGTCTCCATACGTCACAATCAGCCGCTTCTCACTCTCATCACCGTATCTCTCCCTGATGGTCTCCTCTGATTGGTTTAAAAGTGACAGCGCTTCCTCTCGTTGATCCTTAAGATGCCTGAGGACCAACAGGTCATCAACAGCTGTTCTACAACTGGTGTTTAACTACGAGGCATTTACAACACCTGACAAGAAACTTACTTGAGACTAACACTTGTTGATGATTCATTTAGGTTTTTATCTGAGGTTCATGACTCCAGGGTTAGATAATTACTGCATTTCCACCAGAAAAACAAGAGTCCAAACAAGCTTCAGGAAACAGATTTATATCAAGATTCTTAAAGAATCAGAAACTTCAGTCCAATACTCCAATAATGTTTCTCTTCATATTACATGTTTGTATTAAGGTTGAAATAATGAGGTAAACATAAAGCAAGCTGACGTTTTTCTTCTAGCTGTAGCTTTGCTAAGCTGGTAGGTAACATTAGCAGAAGAAACACAGCTCAGGGTTGGATCTGATCCTGAAAACAAAACTATCTCTCTATCATTCAAATATAAATCCTGCTGATGCTGACCACTGTTTCCTTTGACGGTCAAATTTCTCTTTGGTCAGACGGACTTCAGTGAGAAAAACTGTCTTTCTTCTGGCTAATGTTAGCTCTTCTCTTTTTCTAGCAGAGTCACAGAAATAAAAGTGTTGAGATTTGAATGAGCAGAATAAATCCACTTTAGCTTTTCCTTCATCAGACAGCTACAGAAACTGTACCTGACATAAGCCAAGAGGCTGTAGGTGCAACTCTCTCCCTCAAGCTGACGCTGATGAAAATCTATGTCGATCTGTAGTCGAATGCTCAGGGTTTCCAGGTCCACGTCCAGGTCCAGATCCCAGGTGAAGTGACACTGCAACTGCTGCAGCCTGCTGAGCAGAGCGCTGCTATCTTCACTGTAAGAGAGTCACAAAGAAAACGCTGTGAGGAGCATCAGAGGGAGAGCATCAAACCAGGACTGGCTGAACCGAGGCTCACTCAGTGCTCTGACACACCTGAGGATCCTGTTTCTACAACCAGCACATGTCAGCTCACCCAGACCTCCCAGCTCCTCTCCTTGAGAAAATTCACTTTGTGTGATCAATCAATCAGTGAAATCAGTGATGTGGTTTGAATCTCACACTGAGGAACCAGAAGAAACCTTAGATGTGGAGTGAGACACAAGAGTTTGTGTTAGGGGACAGCTAATGTTGTGATACACAGGTTTGTACTTGTGGAATATTTTTGATATTGTTCTGTAAAATATTTTTGGATATGAGACCAAACAATTTGTTCTCGTTTAACTCATTTGAGCACATTCCAGTGTTAAGATGTCTAGTTAGAGATGTTAGATGCATCAGTTTCCCGTGTTTTTCCAGTTACCAGTGTTCATGGTCTGGAATTAATATTGTTGAAGAGGTGAGCACTGAAGAAGGTAAACAGGAACATGGACTTGTGTGTACATGCTAGGTAGTTGTGAGCAAACAGGGCTTAAGTGTGTGGATTTTGGGAAGTTTAGGCTGGTAGTAGAATGAATGAAGTGCATTCCAAGCAGCACTAAGTGTGCAGCACTCTGTGCACTCCTCAGTGCAGTGCCATGCATTGCTCTCCAGAAACTGAGACTGTTTGCTTGACACTGTTCAGCCACTGTACAAAGACTCTATGCATGATCATGAAACAACAAATAAAAGGTTGACTGCACAAGAACTGAAGGGTCAGAGTCCTGAGGTTAAAGTGCAACCTGCGACAAGTAACAAGGGAGTCACCTCAAGATGATCCATCATCAACCTTTTTATTCATGTCTGAGTTTGAGAAGATAACGATGGGCGTCTCTAACTCTTCATTGTACTTTTGAACAATAATAAAATTCTGATTCATGTGTGGATTTACTGGATAGTTAAATATGCTCAATAATGATTAGAACATTATCTTTAAACACATATAATGTGAATGTCTCTCTGTCAGGAATCGCTGTGCGGCAGGCAGGAGTTGGACCCAAAATGCAGGACTCACAGACTCAGGGAGGTGAACTCAAAACTCAGCTTTATTTGCTGGCAGGGAAAAAACATACAAACTAATCTAAACTGGGAAACCACAAACTAAGAACTCACAGAGAGACACAGGGAGATCCACACAGCATGAGGGACGACGCAACACTGCCTCAGAGAAACACAGGGTTTAAATACACTGGGGAGTAACGAGGGGAATGAGACACAGAAGGAGGGCACAGCTGGGAGAAATCAGGACTGACGAGACAAGCAAAGCATGACGCATTCACATGAGACACGGACCATCAAAGTAAAACAGGAAGTATCACACAGAGACGCGAACTTGACACAGTGGAGACAGCAACTAAGAAATACAGAGACATAAACCATAAGGCAGAGGTCTAAGAACCAAAATACACAGGGAAATACTCAGCTGGGAACACAAGAGACTAGACTAGAGAGAGTAACAAAAGACCAACCATGAGAACATAACGCACAATGCAGAGTGACAGAAAACAAGAAACTCAAACATGCAAAGACACACAATTACACAGAACAGAGGGGACACAGAGAGACATGAAGGGCAAGGGATCAAAACTAGAAGCCATAGAATAAATCACACACACAAGTACAATAATACAAAAATCACAAAGAACTAAAAACGCTGGGTCAGGAGACCCAGGACCGTGACACTCTCTCTCTCTCTCTCTCTCTCTCTCTCTCTCTCTCTCTCTCTGTGTGTGTGTGTGTGTGTGTGTGTGTGTGTGTGTGTGTGTGTGTGTGTGTGTGATAACAGACCATATTATTGTGGCTGTAAAAACAGTGATGTCATATCCATTAGCCGTTAATCAAACATTAACATTTCAAGAATATGAAACCAACGAGCAGCTCATTATAAAAACACATTTTTGTGTTTCTTGTTTAAATATTTATTATTACTCATTAATAAGACAAAAGTGTTTCTTATTTGATTTATCAATTAAATAACTGATAGAATATTTGACTAATAAAATAATTGATTACTGCAGCACCAGTTATTATTTTCACATACAAGGTTTATAATTTGTTAATGTCCACTTTCTCCTCTTCCTCTGATATCAGTCCCCTGTTACATGCACAGGTAGACAGACTGTGTTACTTTGTATCTCTCTGCGTGCACCTGAGCGCCAGGTAAGCTAAACTACTGCTGCATTTAAAGTCCATCAGGTGGTTCACTTTGTGATAAATGATCGATTATTGATCAGAGGTTTGACAAACTGACCTCATGTTGGAGCACACAGAGACCTCCTCCTCCTTAGACACAGCAAACTGACTGAACACGAAGAGTTCGTGGACCGATCTGTGAAGCTCTCACCTTTGTCACACAAACCACACACACTTCTCGTGGTGCCTTCAGGGCCTCGCTGAAAACAGGTAAAAGGCTGACGGCTCAGATCGCTCATCCTCTCCTCTCCTGTCCTCTCGAGAACTTAATGGCCATAAATAGAAACTATGTTAGAAGACGGAAGGCGCATATTTTAGAAAGGAAGAAAGATTTCCGACGAGAAGGCTGGGCTTTCTGTTTTATATGAGAGGTACATGAAGGCACCACAAGAGGACGTAAGGTTTCGTTTCTGCATCTCAGCTGAGAGCGTCTCCAAAGATCACTGATCAGCCATTGATCTGTAAATGATTGATCTGAGGTCAGCGTTTCTCACTGAACGACCACTCAGTGACCGATCAGTCGGCGCATAATCGTTTCTTCATCTTCATCGGTGTGTACTCTGAGGAAGAGGAGGACTGTTTCCTGTAACATGACGTGAGTTCGCATTAGCTTCACAGCTGATTTCCGACTTTCGAAAACTACCCCAAATACTACACATATTGGCACTACTACTACTAGGCGAGGTGGTAGAAGTACTAGTGTTAAAAATACTCCAGTAAAAGCTGCAGTACAGATTAAAGTAAAAACAAACAAAGTGCAGTCTCTGACATGCAAAGGTTTGTTTTTCTTTGTGATCCTCTTAAAGTGAAGGAAGCAGCGCTCTGCTCAGGAGGCTGCAGCAGCTGCAGTGTCACTTCACCTGGGATCTGAAGAAGGACGTGGACCTGAAGAACCTCAGCACTCGACTACAGGACCACATAAAACTGCAGCTCGGCCAGCGCGGGGCAGTGGCTCGATCATACAGCTTCTTGGCTTATGTCAGGTACAGTTTCCACAGCAGTGGGCAAAATTACTTTTGGGTAATTTAACTAATTTAACTACTGGCGAGATGCAAATGCCAGCAACATAGCGACAGGCTGATCTTGTCGTTCGGTCGGTGGGTAGATGGATAGATAGCTAGATAGATAGCTAGCTAGATAGATAGATAGATAGAGTGGTTGACCTGTGACCCTCCATGTGTCAAACACCTCCAGATTCTAACCAATGATATTTCCACTCTTACGGATTACCTTGTTGATCCTGCTCCATCTCTGGCACTGATGATCGTGTGGATGAACCTAGTCACAGTTCTTTTTCCTCTGGAGGTCAACCACAATCTGTTTTGTCTTGCTGACATTCAAAGAGACGAGATTTATTTTGGACCGCTTTACAAAGTTCCTCACAAGCTCCCTGTACTCCATAATACACCCAACCCCTGTAGTGTCATCAGAGAACTTCTGCAGGTGGCATGTTTAACTGTTACACTGGACGTCTGAGGAGCACAAGGTAAACAGAAATGGTGATAGGACTGCCCCACCACCACAACAGACAAACTCAGACCTCTCTGACAGATAGTCAGCACTCCAGGAGACAGTAGAAGTGGTGATCCATGATATGAACTGATCTCAAACAGTATGGATTGTATCAGTCAGTCTTTGTGGCTGAATTTCCTGACAGTACCCACCTATCCTGTATGTGGGTACGATCTTAATATAAATCTGCCTCCTAAAACTTGTTTGCATGATTATTTTGGTGGAAATGCAGGTAAAGTATTTATCTTAACACCCATGGGGTCTAGAACCTTAGCTAAATGTCAACAAATAAAGACCTGCTGCAGGGCTGTTATTGAAGACCAGGCCAGGTGTAGACATCTGAAGTATGATTCCAGAAAAACATGATTTAATTATAAGCATGTGTTGATGGTCCTCAGGTATCTTCAGAATCAACGAGAGGAAGCGCTGTCACTTTTAAACCAATCAGAGGAGACCATCAGGGAGCGTCATGGGGATGAGAGTGAGAGGCGGCTGATTGTGACGTATGGAGACATGGCCTGGCTGAAATATCATGCTGGAGACTTTGCACAGTCACAAAGCTACTGTCAGAAAGTCGAGGACATGCTGGTATGTACACCAATCAGATCAAATGTTATAGATCACATGCTTCTGAACCTCTGACTGCAGCTGAACCTTCTCCCTCTGCAGGTGAAGTATCCCACTGGTTCATCAGCAAGTCTCCTTCCAGAGGTCTACGGAGAACAAGCCTGGACCTACCTCAAGTTGTCAAAATCTTACTACTTACAAGCCGTTGACAGTTTTCGTAAAGCACTTGAGACACAGACTGATGACATTGAGTGGAACGCCGGCTACGCCATCGCCCTCTTTCGCACAGAAGAGGTCAGTTTTATAAGTTTGATATCAGTTAATAAATTTATTATGTTTATATTGTTCTAAAAAACAGCCAATTTATCAGTTTCTAAAAAAAAAACCCAGCAGTTCATTGGGGTGTGGTTCTCAGCAGTTCACAGTAGACTAACCAGTTTCTCATCTGCAGTGGGTTTTAGAAAACTTACAGGAAACTGAGGAGCCTCCATCCATCAAACAGCTTCACTTTGCCCTGGAGCTCAACCCCGATGATGCTGTTCTGCAGTCCATGCTGGCCGTGAAGCTCGGAGCCTATAAGAAATATGAAGAAGCTGAGGGTCTGCTGAAGAAAGCACTGAAAACTGATCCTGATAACCCTCATGTCAGCCGCTACGTAGGAAAATACTTTCGTAATCATGTAAGTCTGAATTTGGATATTGTAAATGCTTACTACTCATGCAACCACAGATAATGTGATTCTTCCAAGGTCATGTAATATAAGAGTCAGTGCACAGGTCCATGGAGATCTTTTATTTAAAGATGGTAAAGCATGCACCCTGACCCTACATCAGCTCCAAAGAAGGCTGTCAAAGATGTGCAGCTCTGTATATTTTAGCTTCCACGGAGTTTTTAGATTATCTGTGATCGTTGTTAAAGACTAACTCGGCCTTTTCTTAAATGAGCCATGCTGGTTGGGCTGGGTTTCCCATTCTCTAATTCTGATCTGTTTCTGTCCTTTTATCTGTATTTTCACCTTCCTGAATTCTCCTGATTCAGAAATAGTAAAATCTGTATTATTTTATTCTGACCAGTGACCTGAATCAGGCTTGAGACTGAAAAAACAGATTACTAAAGTTTTTTATGCTTAATTTAGTGGTTCTGAGTTCCTTCCTTCAGTGAAGACAGAGGAAGTTAATGTTTCCACTAAATTGTTAGATTAGATTAGATTAGATTAGATGAAACTTTATTAATCCCTCGGCTGGGTTCCTCCGGGAGATTCAGTAATTGTCGAGGAACTTCTTCCAGGATTGAGGCATTCTTCTTTAGTTTTTTACTAATTTTTGTGAAAATGACCATTAAATGTTGTTTCAGCATCAACTGGACGAGTCTATTGATATGTTGGAGCGAGCGTTGAAGAGGACCACCCAGTCATCTTTCATCCACCACCAGCTGGCGCTGTGCTACAAGAGGAAGAAGATTGCTGAGCAGAGCCACAAGCCCTTCAGCAACCAAAGTACGCTCAAACATACTGCATGTCTAAAGGTCCAGTTATCCCCAAACTCAGAGATAAACCATGATTTCTGGCTCCACAGGAGAGGTGCGGTACTGGAGGCGTTCTTGTATTCGTGAATTTGAAATGGCTGTTAAGATAAAGCCGTCCTTTCATCTTGCGTGGGCTGACCTGGCACTGCTGTATGCAGAGGAAAGGAATTTCAGAAGGTACTCCTCTGTGGAAAGCAGCAGTGACTCCTGTCTTTTTGCTCGGCGCATGTTTGTCATCATCACGATCATCTCTTTGTTTCTCAGGGCAGAGGAGATTTTCCAGCAGTGCTTGTTGAAGTTACCAGAGTGTGATGAAAGCCTTTCTCAAGCTATCCATCAGCGCTTTGGTGACTTTCATTACCATCACAAAAGAAATGAAGCTCAAGCCATCGTTCACTACACCAAGGTTGGTTAAGAGGTGCAAAGCAATCGATTGAAATACGATTAAAACCAGTATTAATTGGAACGTGAATCACATGACCTCAAAACTCTGTCACGTGACCAGCACAGACCCCTGAAGGGCAAAACATGTCCCAGAATAAAGCAGTGGACACAGCAGCTGTACTGGTTTGTTGTTGTAAAGAGAGCTGAGCTTGAAGTCAGCTCTGTTTGTTTACTGATCAGTTCACCTTCACCTGTAGCCACGAGTTGTGGGCAGCGACTGAAAGAATAAGATAAACGATCCTTGCAGCAGGAACGACCCTCCTCTGAAGGGTGTCTACAGTTTTATCATTCATGAGGAGCTCAGAGTAGAGCTGCTATTCTTTCACCTGGATGTCTCCTAGGTGTTTGAAGCATGCGTTACACGAGAATGTCCTCATTTTTCCAGCACACTCTGGAAAGATTATAATCCTCCGCTGTCTTGGGAATCTTTGGTGTCTCTTCCAAAAAGGTTGTATCAAAAGAGATCTGGAGAAAACTGCTGTCTTTTTGCTAAAAGGTAGTAGATGTATGCACTAAGTTGAAAAAAAATCTACATCCGAAATCCACATAAGTCACGTATCATTTTACTAAATGAGTAAAAACAATTAAGTCCCTGCCGTAGCTCGTCTTGATGGAAGCACTGGAGAATGGATGATGAAGGTGGAGCTGCCAGGCATGGAAAATAATCCCTGCCTTAAACATGAGATTTAAGGCAGGGATTATTTTCGATAGTGTGGACGCAGAGCGTTTTCAGAAGAAAACGCCATTTTCAAATCTATCCAGGCCAGTGTGGACGTTGCCTAAATGAGTCTCACGCTTGACGCCATTTATAATTCTTAACTTGTTTGATCTGCCGATCACCACAAACAAGCACAAGCAGAAATTCTGGACTTTTAACTGTGTTTTCAGTGTTACAGTTTTTACTGCTGATAAAAACCTCCCTTATGGCCATTCACACAAAGCAATTAGGTACTAAACAGTGAAATGATCCTATTACAGATTTGCCTCTTTGTCACAGGTCCCTTTCTTTCATCATGTAGGAAAGAGTTAAATATGTTTCACTGATCGGGCCCACTTACGATTAAAGTGGGCTGCATCTGGCCCACCATGTAAAATGAGTTTGACACCCCTGCTCTAAAATAGGAATTCAGGCTAAATGAGCCCAAATCCAGAGGGCCACATGGCAGTAAACAATCAGAACATACACACTCACACTTGAATGTTATTAATGACCAATCAGTTATATCTGTGTTATTAATCTGCCTCCTGTGTCCTGCCTGCAGGGTCTCCTGATACCACTGAAGAAATATGAGAAGAAAATCTGTGCTAAGGTGAGCGCTAAAGGTTATGTGATTAAAGTCTAATCAGTGTTTATGGTCAAAATTTACTGAGACCAAGTCTCCTGTCTGCTGCACCTCTGGACCATTTTCATTAGCAGGACGTGAAGTCAGAGGGAGGCTAATCTGTCAGGTGGAAGCTTTCAGCTTCCAGGTGGTGGAAGATGATTTTAGATTCCTTCCTTTGCAGAAAACTTTGTGATATTTGATTTGTCCATCAAAGGATTTCTCCTTTATCTCTGTGTAGGGCCAAAATTCACTAACACAAACAAGGTGTTTGCGCGTATTTTGAGAAACCTCCCACCTGCTGAACAGGGACTGGCTCTCCTGCACCTTCATATAGACCCTGGCTGTATTCTGATAAAGCACACTCAGTGTACCTGTTTCCACACATCGTCTCAACACAGTACTGAGGGAGTGGAGTCTGGATTGTTTCCACAGCTGTCCTTTCTCTCACCTGCCAACCAGCTTGAATCAGTCCTGTTCTGTGGTTTAAGGCTGGGAGCTGCTGTACTCATATGTCTTCAGTTAGACATTAAATATTTTTTTAATCCTGGTCTGAGAAAGTCACTGAAAATAAAAGTCAGTTTCTCTAAATCCACAGAAATTCATCTGTCTTTGTTCCTCCATCTTTCCTGCAGAAACTCAAGAAGATCGCTGAGAGACGTCTGTCAAGGAATCCGGGTGATGGCGAAGCTCTTGCTCTGCTGGGTCAGGTGGCCAGAGCTGAGGGCAACAGGAAGGAAGCTGCTGAGTTTTATGAGAAAGCTCTGAACTGTGACAAGGACAATGAAGAGTACCTGTCTGCTCTGTGCGAGCTGCGCCTGGAGCTGCAGGGATCATCCTCTGATTAATCATGATCAATGCACCGCTGTTACATCATACTTCAGCCCGCTGAATGTGGACTTGATCCATGTGCTTTCAGAACTGCACAACCTTAACAAATGGGCCCTTCATACCTTTCTGTTAGGTATTAAATTATAAACCATGAAGAAGTTTATGTCCAGGTCTCTGCTCAGATACACTTTTACATATTAATTTAAACTGTTACAAAGAAAACCATTTCTGTTGATTTTAATAAAAATGAAGCTAGCAGGGTTCAAATTTGAGTAAGCGGGTCAAAGATTGTAGATTAACACATAAAATCTCAGATCACTTTTCAGGTTCACATATTTTCTGTGTTTTTACATGTCTGTAATGTTTGTTATATACTTGTAACAGCAGGTCAGTGCTAGCATCACAAGCAGCTGTGGGATGTGATGTCATCATAAAAAAAGAGATTTCAGGGTCATGAGAGTCATTTTCTATTTTAAATAATATTTTCATCTTTTACCTTTAACAAAAAATGTGTACAGGCAGAGGTCACTGTGACTCTGGATCTACAGCTGATGCTCGGCATCTTCCAGATGTTCCAGCTGTGCTTCACATTAAGAAATGAAACCTTTTCTAACTTTATTTAAACACGTCCATGTGAACAAGGCTCTGCAGCTTACCTGTGAGCCACCTTCTCACAGGGGTTACACTCACACATCATCACATCATTTAGGACACTTAAAGCTGCAGTTCACCTGAACCTTACCTGGACAACTGAGTATGTGTGAACACAGGATACACGAGTGTTACATTATTATAACGTTTCAGTCAGAATATTCTGAAAATTACAGAGGGATCTTACCACACACTCACACAGGTTACCTTGTAATGTTGATCCAACCGAGAATATCAGGCAACCATCAACATCATAGCGGTGAAAGAAGAATTTTGTGAAAGAGCAAACAAGCTTGTGGCTTTACAGCACTTTAAAGTGCTGTTAGTTGTTTTAGTGTTGCTGACAGTGAAGACAGCAAGGTAGGTGAGTGCTGTGTTAGGAGGGGAGGCTGGGTGCCTATATTAGGGTTAGAGTCAGGGTAGAGAGGGACTGGGATTAGTAACTGTGTCCCTGTTGCTGTCCCCTATCATAACCTCCAATGAATTACAGTAGTCCAGCCTAGAAGTAATAAATGCATGAACTAGTTTTTCAGCGTCACTCTGAGACAGGATGTTTCTAATTTTAGAGATGTTGCGCAAATGGAAGAAAGCAGTCTTACATATTTGTTTAATATGTGCATTGAAGGACATATCCTGGTCAAAAATTACTCCAAGGTTCCTCACAGTGTTACTGGAGGCCAAGGTAATGCCATCCAGAGTAAGAATCTGGTTAGATACCATATTTCTAAGATTTTCAGGGCTGAGTACTAGGGGTGCAACAATACTCGTATCGATATTGAACCATTCGATACAGTGCTTTCGGTTCGGTACGCATATGTATGAACAATACAAAATTTGTAATTTATTTTATCAACTTTTCTTCTGACGATGCTGTCTGTGTTGAGCGCTCAGTGAATCTGCGTTCGACTACTCCGCCTAGGCTGCACTGTCGAGTGCAGATCCACTGAGCGCAGCGCAAGCTAGCAAGACAGAAGTTAAGCTCTACTTGCAACATGGCAAATTGAACCTCCCCCACCCTCATTCAGATCTGGCGTTTGGAACTATTTTGGTTTTCATGTGAAGCATGACCCTGAAGGTAAGCGCGTCATGGACAAAAGTAACACAGTATGTCGGATGTGCCACGCAATGCTCAATTGGTGGGAACTAGTGTGTTAGCGCAGCTAGCTTGTTAACGTGTTGACGCCGCCCAGCCCCACGCACGGGGCGATCCGCGGTAGCTCGTTAACGGAGATTTGCCGTGTTGTGGCTTTAACGTCATTTTAACGAGATTAATGCTGGCAGCACTAGTGGGAACACAACGAATATGACTGCACATTTACACTGGCATCATCCTAGTGCAAAGACAAGTGGAAGCAGACAAAAGCAACAAGCACACATGCTACAAACTTTACCGAGTCATTTAGACAGCTGTTAGCACATGATTCTCCTTATGGGGACCTGATATGTTTAATATGCTGCTGAGAATATAGCCCAGAAGAAGCGTATAGTATAGCTTTTATTTTGGAAAGAGCCATTTCTCTGTAATAAACTCTCTTTTCCAAAGATGAGTGATTTCTCGATCAGATAGATTTTTTATTTTATTTTGTTGTTTCAGCAACATTACATTAAAAAAAATGTACTTTTGAGTTAAAATATATATTTATAATTTTAATAAATGACAAATTAAAAAGGCATGAACATTTTTTGTATCGAAAAAATATCGAACCGTTACACCAAAGCATCGAACCGAACCGTGAATTTTGTGTATTGTTGCACCCCTACTGAGTACAATTACCTCAGTTTTGTCTGAATTAAGAAGCAGAGAGTTATATTTTTAAAAACCTGAATAATCTTTATTTTCATAATTTCAGACCAGACCAGTTTAACAAAGATGTGGCAGTGGCACACATTCAAAAGACAAATTAAATTAACAACCAAAGAAAACTCAAGTTTTGTCAAAATACACATTTTGTAACACTTTTTGAAAAAATTAGCAAAATGAAATATTGAAAAAAACAAAAAAAAAACCCACTTTGCTAACACAAAGGTAGACAGCCACTCATGGATTTGGACTCTGAGAGCATTGCCCTTTGCTGTCAGCAGTTACATTACTCAAAGTGTTCACTGACAGATCGATTAATGTGAGTGTCCCAACACTGCAGTGAAAATGAAACAACCTAATTTTTACTACATAAAAGAGAAAGCCATCATGAAATTTGCAGATGACACCACCATCATCGGCTGCATTTCTGATGGAGATGAGGCCGCATACAGTGCAGAGGTGAGAGCCCCGACATCAACTTGCTGCTTAACATCAGCAAAACCAAGGAGCTCATCGTGGATTACAGGAGACTGCAGAGAGGAGGCCACACCTCCATCCACATCAAAGGAGCAGAGGTGGAGAGACTCAGCTACTTCAGATTCCTGGGCATCAACATCAGCGAGGATCTGAGGTGGTCACACCATGTTGGTGTGATCACAAAAGCAGCGAGACAGCAGCTCTTCTGCCTACGGCGCCTGAGAAGATTCGGCATGAACCCCAGAATACTTACAAACTTCTACAGAGCCACCATTGAAAGTATTCTGACTGGCTGCATCACCACCTGCTACGGCAGCTGTAATGCTCTGGATCTCTGCAGAGGGTGGTGAGATAAGCACAGCGCATCACCAGGACTGAACTGCCAGCCATGCAGGATCTTTACAGACAGCGCTGCGTGAGGAAGACGCAGCAGATCCTCTTTGATCCCAGCCACAGACTTTTCACACTCCTGCCGTCCGGGAGGCGATACAGAAGCATTCAGGCCCGCACTACCAGACACAGAGACAGTTTTTACCCACAAGCCATCAGACTTTTGAACTGCTGACATTCTATACACACCATTACACACTCACTGCAACTACTGGACTCTACACACTGTCACTTTAAACCACTTTAAACTCTGACTGCACAAGTTTGTTTTTGCACAACTGTAAATACGAAACGGTGAATACCAAACAATTGCCTCAAATTCTCTTAATATTAATACTTTAGTGTTTTTGTGATGGCCAAACCCATAGTAGCCACACTCTAAAGTCGGTAACTCTTGTATTTTCAATCCTTTGTTAGAACACAATAACTAGTGATGTGTCCTGTGTGTCGAAGCTTCGAAGCGTGTGTTGGGTAATCTCGCGGGAGTTTTTGTGAAGCGCGTATCGAGGCTCGCTTTGATTACGTGTGCAGTGACGTTCGAGGCCTCGCGGGCAGTCCGTACCACGTGACTGATTCAGGAACTGGCTCGCCGGTTCGCGCCAGATTCGAAATAAAATGGCCAGCAAAACACAGCTGATTCCCCATCACACTGTGTTGTGGAATTGGATTACGTATGTGCTACATAGTTACTTCAGCTATTCTTTCTTCGATGGAACCAGCAAGGAAGAGATTTATTTTATTTCATCTCCTAATAAAGTATGCACACAGTAATAAATATCACAAAGATAAGTACCATAATACAAATAAACAACACTACAGATCCTATAATCAGATTTCTGTCTTTTAGTTTATTAAAAAGTGAAGAGCCACAGTTTGTGTGATTATCCAGATGTACATAAGCATGATTACACAGTTACACAATCATACCAAAGCTCTGTCCTGATAGTTTCCACTTTCTCTTTTGTATCAGACATGCTGAGACAATATTCGGGATAAATAACCATGAAAACAATTTATTTATTCAGTTTAGAGGTTTACACATCCCATCAAAGAGTCTGTTTCACTTGAATCGTCCACTTGATGGCGCAGTAGAGCAAATGAATCATCACAATGCTTTGAACCATGAGTCCATATATTTTTTGGGTTAAATAAATGGCAATCCTATTTTTCCAATAATTACTCCTACTTTTTCAACTCGGTCCATCACAGTTTTGTAAGTTATTTTTATTTTTATTATTATTATGGTTATTTTCTTCTTTAATACAACTGCACACTTATATATATTTTCATGTAAAGCTGATGAGCATGAGAAAAATAATTTCATTACAGGTAAATGTGGCTATACTGTTTATCTGTGCATGACAATAAAAATGTTCAACTTGAGAAGTTCTCTACTCTCTGTTGATTGGACAGGAAAGTGTAGTTCAACGAAACACATTAGACTTTCACTATCACTATAGGGTCTGTGTTCTCCACTTGCTGTTGCTTGACGAAAAAACCAAGAGGGTTTGTTGTGTGTTTGTTTGCACTGACTCAACAGGATTTCAATCAGAAGAGACACGTAAAAACTCAAGTTGAATCATATCTGCTTTTTTCACTTCAGTTCAGCTGTTTCTCCTAATGGAGTGTTATAGCCACAATATGAAAAACAATTTTGTTCAGTTGAAAGTTTGAGATTAACCTCAAAATACTGTTTTGAGAATAAAGTCAAAAACAAGAAAAACTGTCACATCTGCTACACCCTCTACAAAATGCCTTGTGTCGATGAGTTACTGAAAATTACTTCAGAATGAGTTTTAGTAACAAATAAATTATGTCTTTTTAGCACACAAGAACAGTACGGAGATGAGTGTACTTTTTATCATGTTGCCTCATATGATGCCCTAATACTCTTTGTTACACTGCCTCCTCTTCTGTAAGCTGATCCAGATTTAAGCAAAACAACAATAAAAAACCTTCAGTCACAAGATGTTTTTAATGAAGGGCTGATGTGTGAAGACGAGTTTACTGCCTTCACACATCAGCTTATTTAAGATGACTAAATTAGGGCAAGTTTTTCATTCTAAGTAAAGAGAACTATTCAGACTCTCCTCCTGTGATAAAGCACTGAGGGTTTATTAAATATAATGAAAGAACTTGTTAGAAACACATAAATAAATGTTTGTCCTGTTTATAAGAGGAGTCTATCTGACCCCTGATCTACGAAACTTGTTGATTTGCCTTCTCCTCCTTTTTTTCATGCTATTACAGCTTCATTTACATCTTGTTGACTTTTTGCTCTGAGCTTATGTTGAATCCTGAACTAATAAGCAAATACTAAGAGCGCCGAGGAATGAGCACAGTATGTATCCAGATTTGAAATTCAAATCAGAGGTTTTACTCAGAGAGATCTGCCACTGATTTGATTAACTTCACCTTTAGGAATTATTTCTTTCCTGAACCTGCTTAAAGTATCATAATGAGTAATTTCATCGCATTAAACAAATCAAGAAAATCTGCATATTCAAATAGTTCACAATCTTCCTCCTCTGAGCTCACTGGGTCATTTCCCCCGATCATAATGTGATGCTGGATGTTGTAAATGTATGGCCAAACTACAAAATCCTCAAGATGGACTACAAAAAGATCATCTTAGATACTTAAAAATCTGCTAATGTTTTGTTTTATGCACAAAATCACTACTTTACCAACTTGGATTTTATTTTAAAGGCTTGTTTATTTCTGATGAATCATATTTACATCATAGTTTACACATTTGGTTGTTTTTTTTAACTTACCCTGCTGTGTAATAGGTCATATTGACTGCCACGCACATATTTCCACTTCACTTCAGAAACTACTTTGAGTAAAAAAAAGCAGGACCATTGAGTGTAGAAAACTATTAAACAGTCATTGAACTGCACCATCTTACTCTAACTCCTCCCAGTCCAGTCAAACTAGACTTTTTTTTATCAGTAGGGGCTTCCCTGGTAATTTTGCAGGATACGCACAATTCAAGCACTCCTTTATATTTTTAGATGTGGTTATTTGGAATATACTGAAGACCTGTAAAATGGAACAAGTGCACCACCTGTGTCCCACCACGGATGATGGAGGAGGGTTAATTTTGCGATATGTTGAGTTTAAACTATATCCAGTGTCACGTTTTATATTTTATGTTTTCCTGCTCTAGATCACAGGGCTACCTTTAAGACACGCGAAGCAAAACCTGATTAAAAAGTAAACAAGGAAGCTTTGATCATATTTTGCCATACATGGCTCGAGACATTACTCATTTCTGAAGTCAGACCCACCCCTTCTCGCATCCTTTACTCTCACCACTCACAGTTGCCCTTTTATACGGTGCTCGTGTGTCGTTTATAATAATCTGGCAGTGCGTACTCGAGCTGTCCACAGCAAGGAATAATCTGTGGTTTAACAGCCATGCTCAGAAAGGGATTTGATGTTTTGTTGAGGCAGAGAAAGGATGACCATGAATAATGTGTTTATCATTAAACTGCTCTGGACTCTATTGTTTTCCCATCTGCTGCTGGTTTATGGCCATGAAGGTAAGAGGTGACAATATTCACATGTTTGCATATGTGATACATTTAGTGTTCCACTTTAACGGTTATAATGTTACCTGGGGATAACTGTATGGTTTTCAACACACGTGTTATAGAGAACATCATGCTCTGTATATGTATATGTATATATATATATATAAGA
>NW_024583147.1:20632-21882 GCF_018398535.1 Haplochromis burtoni | reverse complement strand
AAGAAGATTCAAATTAAGCTTGACATAAACATCTCATGAATTCCCTCCTGCTTTTGCTGTTTTGTTTCCACCACGATAAAATTACACTTCATGCACATCTCTCTCTCTCTCTCTCTCTCTCTCTCTCAGTGTACTTCAAGAACAGTGTCCCATCTCAAATCTCTGTTTTCTGCATTATTCGCTTGCTTATTGCGCATCAGTCTACTGTTGTTTAAAACGCTGTCGGCGGCTGTTTTTGTTTGTTTGTTTGTCTTTTGTTGTGTTTTGTTTAAAAAATGACCTCCGACAAGAAAGCCTAATTTCTGCTGGTTAATGCTTCACGATTTAAGATTCTTTATTTGTCACGTGCACAGTTATACGAATACAACATGCAGTGAAATGTGTCGGGAGGGGGGACACAGCCCTACAGCAGCGTTCTGCTACGGATCACTCTCTGAAGAGCTTTTTGGTCCTTCTACTGCAGAATATTTTAAGGTTATCTGCTATAATAAGCCAGAGCAGGAAAATCTCCTTTTTGTTTTTCTGTGTTTTATCCTCAGTTACTTTGACACAAAGGCATCTGCTGTGATGCTTACACCTCTGATCAAGTCTCACAAGTGTCAGTGCTAATAAATTATCAGAATTATAATATTTCTGACTGTCTTTCCCGATTCAAATCAAATCGAAATTGTGGATCGAATCAAATTGGGGTCTTGTGAATAGCAATTAAATCACAATACCCAGCCTAGTCTGAGTGATGTGATCAGCTGACATCCACCCCTTTTGTTACCCACAGATCAAGCTGGAGGACACACAGAGGTTGGAGAGAAGAAGGATGGAGTCAGTAGAGGACATCCTGGACTGATAGCTGGGGTGATAGTTTTTGGTGTGATGGTTGCTTTGGTGATCTTTATAACACTAAAAACCAGTCTGAAACAAAACTCTTTGCTGTGTTTTTACTGACTACAAACAAATCAGAGTTTCCTGTAGCATCATTCTGTACAGACATGTCTCAGTGTTCCTCTAAACTCTGCTGTAAACATGAATAAACTGGACAGAAACACACAGGTTTTACTCCTTTGTTGCCAAGCGTTTTGTAAAAACAAAATCGCAATGTCTGCCTTTGTGAGTGTGTGGATGTGA
Source organism: Haplochromis burtoni (assembly GCF_018398535.1). NCBI lineage: Eukaryota > Metazoa > Chordata > Actinopteri > Cichliformes > Cichlidae > Haplochromis > Haplochromis burtoni. The sequence continues at coordinate 20,760 of NW_024583147.1, read as the reverse complement.
ACCTATCTGAGAAATTATGTTCAACCGTTATCACCACAGTCACTGGCGTGCACAGATAGAGACGAGGTGGTGCTGAAGCACTTGCCCTTTTGCCCTCAGTCCAAAAAAGTGCCCTTTTGAAAGACGTG
>NW_024583147.1:18693-20295 GCF_018398535.1 Haplochromis burtoni | reverse complement strand
TCCATCCATCCATATGGATAAACAAAAAAACGACACATTTAAAATGTAACCTAAACCATTTAGGCAACCCCACTCTCCATCAATTCCGACCTTTTTGCATACACTATTGAAAATATCACGTTATGCTATATAGGCTACATGCCGTTAGGCAGAGGGCTCTTTTGAGCCCATTTTTCGTTACAAATTTTAGGATGATCTCACGGAAATCTGTGAATAAATAAAAAGTTTTCAAACTGAAGTCAGTGACGGGAAGACATCACACTTTTTAGAGATGGAACTGCAGAAAAACCTAAAACCTTGACATGATTATGAATAATATAATTATGGACGTTTCTCCGTTTTTGTGGATTAGCCTTTCCATAACTAACGTCAACTACTGTCCTACTTTGGTAAGATTGAAATTAATGTCTTTGACTGTCTTTAGTAGGTGTCTCTGTAGCCGCTAAGACTGGTGGACCTAAATCTTCACCACCACGTCTTTATACATACAAGCGCAAAGGGGAGTGAGCGGGTCAGCGCTCAGGGCACAGAAACTAAGCTGGCCTCAAACACACCATTTATTTTCAGGATAAAACACAGTCAGAACCCCAAATACAAGCCAAAATCCCCGTATACAATAAAAGTAGTGTTGCAACCTGCTAAAAACCCTGCCGGCAGAAATAACTATACACCATTAAAACAAGGCTAAAACATGTTTTCCACATACTAAAACCACTCTCCCACAGTCCCATAATCCCACAGTCCAGCCACACATGGGCGAATGGTCCTTATATGAAAGAGACAGGAGAGGAACTTCTCTTCCAGTATAGTAAAACTCGTCAGCAACAGACCAGGGAGGGGGCTCCTATCGCAGACCGGTCTCCTCCTGACAGCGCGTCGCCGCACAGTCCCGCCCCACTCCACACCTGAACACGTCTCACCGTCAGATGCAGGCAGAGGGGCATCCCTGCCCTGTCGTGCATTGCAGCCATCGCCACCCACTGTTGCCGTTCCTGCCGTTAGGACTGGATCGCCGAACAACTCGCGGCGCCCCACAGTCAGGCAGCAGTTCGTTCCACACACGTGCGGGGTTGCACGCGTTCCTTTTTCGCCTCCCCACCCTTCGTGCGTCACTCCTCTCTCCTTTTGTCTCTGCGCTCACCATCCCCTTTAACAGGTCAACCTGGCGGCTGATAGGCCACCTTGGGGAACGCCCCCACCTCACAGGTGCCTACAATTATCTGTTTAGTCCACAGTGGGTTAAAGGAACATGGTACAACATTAACACAAATATAAATATGAGGATAAAACCATGCAGTATAAATATCAATAAACAAACATGCAATATAAATATCCCAATAAAATCATGCAAATAAAATCAACACTATGTACCAATACACAGATTGATAAAACATAAAAACACAAATTTCCGCTGTGTGACATCTCCTGTGAGAAAGTTAGAACACCGTCCAACTGTCTAAAGATGCAGTCTTTAGCCTAACTGGTTGTTACTGACTCAGCGATGCTCGCAGACATTTACGCACTGTGTTGTGACCTGATTGTGACAGAACAGTGACGTTGTTATTGGTAGTTTGAAGGGTACGGTGTTGGGGGTGGTGCATG
>NW_024583147.1:4873-18627 GCF_018398535.1 Haplochromis burtoni | reverse complement strand
CCTCACTCTTTGTGTACTGTGGTCAGTGGCGTGCACAGACATTTTGGGGGGCAAGTGCTCCAGGGGGAAAAAAGGGCACTTTTTGCATATGTGGAAAACCTTTTCTTTTTATAATAAAAAAATCGCACAGGTTAAATGCAATTTGACTTTTATTTTCTCCTTTCTCAGCCTCTCTTTCCTAGGCATTATGCTTGCTGAAATTAGTAAATAAATAGACCAAAATGTATGAGAACGAATAAGACTGACTGTGGTCATTTTTTTTAAAAACTATCAAACTATCAACCTGACCTACAGACACAGAGAATGGGAATTTTCCCTTATTGTTTCCCTACATACACGGGATTAAAAGCTTACTACTTTTAGATTTTGTTTCAGTAAAGAGGAAGCTCACGAATGTGGTTTCAACAGAGTGAGTGAAGTGTGGCAGAGTTTCGAGCTTTAAACCACACACTGTGACTTGGTAACACCAGCAAGATTACAGGAAGAGACCAGGCTGAGCTGTTTCATCTTTCTTTAAAGTAACAAAATATCAAGATAAAAAATTCACCTTATCCGCCAAACACACTTTTTTACATCTTAGTGAGGCCAATGAAGTGACATAATGCTTTCCCTAGCCCCTTACCCTAACCGTAATCATCAGTAATGAATGCCTAACTGTAACAATAACCTAATTATAACCCTAACCATTAAAATAAAAACGAAAATTTGTGCCCACACTAAAAAGACAAATCAGTCAGAGGTACAGGGCCTGTTGTAATCAGTGCTCTGTCGTGGTCCTTTATACTGATTTGACTTGCACTCATATTTTTAGCCATAGTAGCTGTAAACATGGTACTCACATGACTTATGCTCCTTTGACAGCTGCAGGTGGTAATCCCCCCCTTTGGACAAGAACAAAATAAACAGTTTAAACTTACAACATGATTAGAAGTAATTTCATGATATTGAACAGACCAGAATATGAAACAATCTGCATGCTGAAAGTAGTTTATAAATTCTCTCCTCTGACTTCAGCTAAACACTTTTCTCAGCTAAACACTTTTCAGCGTATCAATCTGCTTGATAGTGGTCTCTTTATGTGATGTGAAGTGATGTTGGATGTTGCTGAAACATCTACAAACTATCTGAAAGTGCACCACGAAAGGCTCCTCTTAGATACTTCACCCAATGAGTTCTTACAATGTTGTTTTCTGCAGCTCATATAAACTTTTTCATTTTTTTAAACAAAAAAGCTATTACAGAGATTACAAAAATAAACACTCATGTTTTCTCTTCATGCTAATCCACCTTAATATCTGCTGCAATGTAACAACACGTCTGGACTTCTTGAAGTTTCTTGAAGACGTTTCACCTCGCTTCTTTTCAAGCTCCGTAGACTATAATGACCTGGATGACTGAGAACTTTCAGACAAATATAACAACGCCAGAGCTGAGAACAGATGGAGTTACACTGCTATGCTCTCCACTTTAACCATTTTATCTCATTTATCTCATGATCTTTGTTAAACTCACACCACAAACTGCTTCACAGAGTAAGACATAATATGAAGGAGATCTGAAAGTAACACTTCTGAGTTTCACAAATTGTGGAATGTTTGAAACTTTCCAGAATATTAACAGGTTTTGCTATAATATCCAGTATGCAGAGTTGCAGAGTTGATTTGCATTTAAGCTGATTATGTCACTTAAAAAAATCCTCCATCCATCTTCTTCCGCTTTGTCTGGGGCTGGGTCGCGGGGGCAGCAGCCTAAGTAGAGAAGCCCAGACCTCCCTCCCCCCAGCCACCTTCTCCAGCCTATCCAGGGGAACACCAAGGCGTTCCCAGGCAGTTAAAAACCTTCCTGAGAAAATCTCAGGATCTTAATCTGTGGTTGATTTCCACCTCATGTGGTTGCAAAGTGCTGGGCAAGTTACAAACGTGTACGAGTCCCGTCAGTTCAGTGCCACATAAAAAACAAACAGTCGCACAGTAACACAGACCTACAGTGTGTTTCAGATAAACAGCTTCCGTGATCACATCAGCAGATTCTTTTTTCCTTGTGTCACCGCTTTGTTTGTTCTAATGTGTATCAGTAACATTAATCTGTAGAGATGTGGACACTGCGTCTACAGCTGGGGGAATATCTTTGTGTCACCAACACTCGTGAGAGCTGACTAAATTCTTGCATTGTTTTTTCTGTGCTTTTTTGCATGAACAGCGGGAATCTCCCGAACATCTGTGAACACTTTGGCCTTTAAAACGTGAGCACAACAGAAACAGACCTTAAAGTGAGGAGAGATGGTGGAGGTTTGGCTATGATCAAGAAGTGATCATGAGGAGAACAGTCACCGGTGATAATAGGCATACATTAGATTTTATCTGAGCTAATAATTAATATTCTGGGCATTGTGTGGGCTCAGAGGGTGTGCTGTGTGGTGCAGATTCAGTTGGGTTTGTCATGATCCTGGGCCATGTTGGCCCAGCATTCTTAGTTTTCGTGTGTTTTGTGTTTTGTTCTTTATTTATGCCTTGGTTTCTAGGTTGCTCTGTTAAGATGTCCCTTATTTGATTACCCCCTGTGTGCGCCTCTGTGTATCTGTAGATCCTCGTTTTTCCCTCCTTGTGTTTTATTTCATGCTTTCCCCAGCCCGTCATGTCGTGCACTCGCTCCTCCTGTCCGAACCTCTGTACTTCCTGTTTTACTTTGACAGTCTCCCGTCAGTGTTGCGTTCACTCCTGCCATGTCTTGTTATGATTATCAGTGTCACCTGTGTTCCCCGTGTGCTCCCACTTCCCTCGTTAACCCTCTGTGTATTTATGTCTGCGTCTCCCTCAGTTCTGTGTTGCGTTCTCCCTCATGACTGTGTGCACCGCCGTGTGTTTCCTCGTAAGTCAGTGCCTTAGTACTTCCCAGTTTAGTTTCATGTTATTTTGTATCGCTGTTATCTTTTGTCAGCAATAAAGCTGTATTTTGAGTTCAGTCCTGTTTTCCAGTGAGTTTGCGTTTGGGTCCTATTTCCTGCCTGCCACACAGCCTGATCATGACAGGGTTACTCTGAGAAGGCACACTAATGGCCGAGCAGTGAAGGCACAGATCAAAAGCTGTTAAGCAGGGTTTTTTGTTTTGTTTTGCTTTGTTTAGTTTAGTTTTTTAATATATTCCTGTTGTTGCACAGTTCTTCTTTTAAATTCTCTTTTTTTCACAGCAGTGGATTAGTGTATGATAGTTGGCTTGTTGGACCAAAGTAGGAAAAAGAATGAAACAAAGGAACAAACAAAAAACAACCAGGCATGACTAACTTTAAGATAACAATCCAAAACAAAATCTAACAGATGTGAGAAGCTGAGCTACGCCCCATTTCAGTTTACACACAGGAGCAGGAAATAACAATTAACCATGAATTAAATACAAAACGCACTTACAGCAGCAATTCAGTTCAACTTTATTTGTATATCATCAAATCACAACAGCCGTTGCCATCAGGTGCTTTATAATATTTTGTAATGTAAATATCTTACAGTAATACAGAGAAAACCCCAATAATCAAACAACCCCTTATAAGCAAGCAGTTGGCGACAGTGGGAAGGAAAAACTCCTTTTTAACAGGAAGAAACCTCCAGCAGAATCAGGCTCAGGGAGGGACGGCCATTTGACCAGTTGAGGCGATGAAGATGTGATAAAAGACACACCGTGGACGAGGTGATCAGTGTATCATTCAAAGACAACGGAAATAAGTTAACAGAGAAAATAATATTTAAGAGGACCTGCTCTGTAAATGAAATCAACACATACTTAAAAAAAAAAAAATCAGACAAACTTCTACTTCCTACTACACTTGGCACCTTCCTCCATGAAACTGAACTGGACTGTTTTGGCAGTTCCTTGAATGAGGTCCAGTTTGGAGGAGAGGTGACAAACAAATTACTCAAATATAAATTTTAAAATTAGCATTTTCATCAGACCCTTTGGACTCGGAGTTGGCAGCACAACACTGACACCAAATAACAAACATTACTTGGTGTTAATGTAAAACAAATAAAACAAAAACAAAAAAAAATAGTAAACTAAAGTCAGAAAGAGTCATTTGATGCCAGTGTTACATTAAATTCAGTTATTATGTACAAAATAAATCATCAGCTTAGAAAATGTAAAGCTTCACAGATAATAGTCAGGGCACAGATTTAAAGCTTAAACTGAATTCTGCTTTTAGCACTAAACAATGCAGTGGTGTAAACAGAGTCAGCCCAGTCTCACAGGAAATATGAAACAGTCACACAGTGTTTGTGTTCAGTGACACAAATGTTCACTTCATTATAGCCAGTATGATTTTATAATCATGTATTTCATGAGTGTAGCACATCTTTTTGTCAAATTCTTTATTGAGAATAAAGACTCTTTTTTTTAAAAAAAAAACTCTGACTTTGAGAAAGTGCCAACCAATCTTCCCTCTAATGTTTCATGTGTCTGAGCGAACACACAAACTCCCTGAGTGATCCCTTGGACCACTGTGAGCAACAGCAGACGTGTGCACTGTGGTCACGCCAGCATCAAATCCATCCAAGTTTCATGGTTTATTAAAATAATCAAATTACATCATTTACATTTATGTTTGACTACTGTTAATTAAGTGCTTTAGCCCACTTACAATGAAAATTGAAAAACAATCTTGTTCATGACCTGTGTAGTATGTTAACACTATTGGAAGTAAAAATAACTTGAACTCCAATTTTGAAAACTTTATTTATTTATTTTTTATAAAGCTCTGACTTATTATGAGTCTGTGGTCTGGGAGAGAGTCCTGTAACTCTCTGTCTGCAAAATACAGCATATAATGACCAATGCTGGGCAATTAATTATATAGTTACTTCTTCAACAAAGTAACTGAGTTATGCAAACAAAGTTTTTTGCAGCTGTTTATCTAAAAATGCAGCCAGGGCCGTTTTTTAAACAAACATTTCAAACTATTTACAGAACAATCAGCTGTTCTGCATCAAATTTGATGCCACACAAATTATTTGTGCCACTCCAAAAAATTAATTAAAGGAGAACAACAGCCTGATACCTGCAGGCCTGACAACAGGAGATGTATCACTCCTGTAACACCTGTAGCATTCAGCAGTCGCCTCATTGTTCTGACACACACAACCAAACTATTGACTACAGTACACACTAACTACACAAGATTTGTGCTAAACGTCGCAAATCGCTCACATCTCAAAACACCGCCATCACTCCTAAAACTTCACCATTTCTTAACAACTAAATGCCATGTTGCCATATTATTTTTTGATTGGCCAAGATGGTACATTTTTCGACCAATAGGAAAGGGTGGGGGTTTTTTGTTTTTTGTTTTTGCTCACAGGCAGAGAGTGTTTCGAGTGTTTCTTCCCGCAGTAAATATAAACAAAGACAGTATTCAGGAAGAAAACCAAACATTGCATATTTTTTTTGTCACAACTCTCGTTTTACGTGGCCTATCAACACAATTTAAAAACTGGTATAAAGTCCACACTTTTTACATCAACTGTTCCGTCTGTCCTGCTCACGTCTCCAATGGTTGTACACGTTGTCATTAACGTGGCTTCACTCCACATCAGCCACGCCGCTTTGCTAGCTAAAACACCGGTGTCGGCACATAAGGACGCTGTCATAGCCTGTCAACGACGTTGATTAGCTGCGTATATACGAACGTGAATCGGATTATTGGCTGGACTATGGGATAAGGTGGCATCGTTCTAATCCCATACGGGGAGCAGCCAGTCACTTACTGACTAACACTGCAAAACAGGATTGTTAAAGTTTCAATTTTCATTTCAATTTAGGTTTTTTTTTTGTGCGCAACGCATATTTTCTGTGTGCAGAGCCCGTGCCAGCAGTGCGAAATTGCGCATGCGGGCAGCTTAGAGGGCAAAGTGACATCCTGTCCAGACTCAGCTGTGACATTTTTCTGGTCTGAAAGAGGAAACAACACAGAGCCGAGAGGTCAAAGGTCAAAGTAAAACGGTTCACTTCTCCAGAGGACACTGGAGCTAGACACACTGGGTAAACCACCACACAGTGGTGGTTAATTGCTGATACAGTACTGTTGCATCCGTTTTTGCATAATGGGTTTTTAGAACTTGTCTCAGTCTGGTCAATGTGAGATCTTCTTTCCCTTCCAAATAGCTCCTTAGCTTTAACCCAGGACTGATGGCACTTATGACAGCCTCCACGATCTCAGCTTCAGAGTAGCCCGTTTCTTAAAATCTGGTGCTCTAAGCCAGCGGTCCCCAACCTTTTTTGCGCCACGGACCGGTTTATGCCCGACAATATTTTCACGGACCGGCCTTTAAGGTGTCGCGGATAAATACAACAAAATAAAACTAGTACTGGTACCGAAAAAAAAGAAGATTTATTCATAACACACGTGAAAAGACCCAGGAAAACCGAATTAACAATAAAAACGATAACAAAATAACGCTGAAAACCGATAAAAACCCAGAAAACTATACATTTCACACCTGAGCCTCAACTCTCGCGGCCCGGTACCAAACGACTCACGGACCGGTACCGGTCCGAGGCCCGGGGGTTGGGGACCGCTGCTCTAGACGACCCCCCTAAACACCATCCCAATCACAAGCACTATGAACTACAGCATCTCTATAATGAAATTTAACTCATGTTACTAAATAGGAACAGGATCAACTAAATCCAGAGGATTATTGACACGTCCTACCTGCAGAGGTAAAATCCAGAAGGAAGACAAACAGTGGTCCTACATTCCAGAGTAATACAGCTGTTACAGGAGGCATTCCCACATGAGCAATCTGACAATCCAGCTGTTTTTATGTCTCTATGTTCCAAATAACTCTGTGTTTATATTCAGGTTTATATAAAGAAACATGTTTTCTTAGCTAATGAATGACTGAATGGGGGGAAACCAGTGGCTGTCGTTTTATCACAGAAGGAGGTGTTTGAACAAAGAATAACAAGACAAAGGGGCAGTACACAAATAATTTTTTAACGACTCCAAACTTTATGGCAGTCTTAACAGCCCTCTAGTGGAGACAGACCAAAGAGGCCGTCAGCACATGAAGAAACAGAAGTACATATTTCCTGTGTTATGATCCTCACAGACCCCCCTCCTTTCTTTCCTGTCTTTAATGAAACTAATAAAACTGACTGACCACTTTATTGGGTACAGGTTGCTGATATATGATAGCATCACGCTGTTGCTGCAGATTTGTAGCCTGCACATCCATGACATAAATCTCCCGTTCTAAAAACACCCAGAGCTTCTCTTTTGGACTGAGATGTAATGTTTGCAGAGGCCAGGTGAGCACAGTGAACATCCATCAGATGCTTTCCTATTCTTATCACATCCATTTATTCATGCGTGTGCACGGAAACATGTATATGCATGGAAATGGATGTGGGAAATATGAGAGCCAGAGATAAAGGAACATGTCTGGACAAATCCATAACAAAGATATAAAAAGGATGTGTCAGAAGAGTACACCGTCCTTCCACTAGTTTCCTGCAGATGAGTCAAGGAGAAAGATTGTGGCAGGTCAACCTTTAATCCTAAAGCAAAGACTTTGGAAATGTGTCTCCCACACTGATGACAAGAACCAATCACAGTGTTGGTCTTTGTCTCAGCAGGAGAAGTTTTATCTGTTTCTGACAGTCAGTGGTTAAAGCAGCCTGATTACTGCAGTCACTCGTCAATAATGAAACCACCTGCAGATCACTTCCTCTCAGCTGAACCACAGTCATGTACAGAATAATGCAAGCTGTTTCCAAAAACCTGAAACATCATCGCTGTTTAAGATAAAAATATAAAATAAAATACAACATCATTGATAGTTACTGTTGGGATTATTTCAGATTACATAAGAAAGGTTTGTCCTCAAATCTCAAAAAAGGTCAGTGAAGGCATCTCAGGTAATGACATTTTCATATATTTAGTTCTGTCTGTGGTTTCCTGACTGACTTCAGTCCCACACCCACAGTGTGTGTTTAATGGTACCAGTGTTCCCCTTTAGGTTGGATGTAGATTTCATTTCTCTCCATCCTGCTGTTTAGGTTTAGCATTTTAAAACTTTATTCTTTGCTTTATTCCAGTAAAACAGAGAAACCTGTGCGTTAGCTGAAAACCACAACTCTGGCATCCTGTCACAGAGGAGGGTTTGACTTTAAGTAGCTGTGAACTGTCAAAGTGTTGATATCACCGAGAGTAGGATGAAGAACACATCTGTGCTGTGGCTGCTCTGTAAGTACACTGTAATGACTGTGTATGAAAATTTGTCAATTCTCTACCACAAACATCCAGGTTGGTGTAGAATCAGAGAGGTATTAGATCAGTTTTCATCAGGGGGACCGAGAAGAGGAAAGAGGGTCAAGAGGAACTCAACAGTCTTCAAAACAACAACTAGCTAAAGTAAAAGATATGGAGTAAAATGCTTAATATGCATCGAAATTTCCTCATGAGTGTGCTTGTTCTGCATCAGTGTGTAACTCACCACAGTCTGGTGGTTACCTGCTTTCTTTAATCTGGTTAAATGTCAAACTCAAATCAACCTGACTTTAATTTCTCTTTAGTTCTGATCTCACTGCTGAGCTGCTCAACAAACCAAGGTCAGTAACCTTCTTCTGTCACAGTTTAAACCTGACATAAACGACACCTAAAGTCCTTTTTTGTGCTTTGCAGTAGCATGATGTGATAATCATTACAGTAATTATCACTGGGTATGGTAATGTTTGACCTTATTATAGCTTCAGTTGCACTAAATCATCCAGTATTTGATGTTAACCAGAGACTGACTGACTGACACTTATTGTGTGATTGTTATTGACAACAAGAGGATAATTTAGTTTGTGTACTTGATGTATATCCTCCTCACAGCTCGTCTGACTGTGAGTCCCAGCAGCTCTCAGTTCTTTGAAGGAGACTTTGTGTCTCTGAGCTGTGAGGAGGACGACAGCTCTGCTGGATGGACTCTGAGGAGAAACACAAGCACAGAAACCAGAGCTGAGTGTGACAAGTGGGGAAAACCAACTGGTTCTTCAAGTAACATCAGCGGTGTCCTCTCATGGGACAGTGGAGTTTACTGGTGTGAGTCCAGAGAGGGTCCCATCAGTAACATGGTTAACCTGACAGTCACTGGTAAGCTGAGTGTGTGGAGTTAGTGTTGATGAAGCTGTGTGTAAATGGATGAAATGCTGTAGTTTGTCTCTGTGTTGAGGTGGATCAGTGATCCTGCAGAGTCCTGTCCTCCCTGTGATGGAGGGAGATGACGTCACTCTGCTCTGTAAAACAAAGACCACTCCCTCCAACCTCCCAGCTGCTTTCTATAAAGATGGCTCCCTCATCAGGAAGCAGCCTACAGGTCACATGACCATCCAGCATGTTTCCAGGTCTGATGAAGGCCTCTACAAGTGTGACATCAGCGGTCATGGAGAGTCTCCATCCAGCTGGATCACTGTCACAGGTGAGCCAGCTTCACTGTCTGTTTCACCTCTTACTTACAATTGACACACTATCTTATTTCATCCTACATGTGAATTTCTCTGCAGGTAACCTACAGACCAGCTCACATCTACCTACAACCCCACCCCCATCTTCTGCCCATCCAGCTGACCCTTGTCTTGAGAGTTTTCTTCTACCTGGTCGTTTTCACTCCATACTTCATCTCCACTCTTCCTCGTGGTGTCTTTGTATCGACACAGAGCCAAAGGTAACAGTATTCCTTGAACTAGGGTCTCGTAAAAGTATTCCTCTCCCATCTTTGAAGCCTCCTAATTAGACACTCTTGGAGTTAAACTAGTTGACCATGTACTCACATGTCAATAGTCTTTAGTTAAATCTATTAACGATTGTTTTACTTGATGTATACTTTTTTCATCAGTATACTGTAAGCACGTTTAGCTTAATAGTTTAATATTTTTATTTTTTTTTATTTTATTTCACTAACAGGAAATGATGAGCTCATCTCTAAGGTAACAGCCCCGCCCACTCAGGCTGGGCAGAGATCAGCTAAGGACTTCGATGACATCGTGGCGGTCACCACTGAGCATCACTTCTGAGCTTCAGAGACTCAGTTCATGATATCAGATCACTGTGATTGAATTATATGTGAAATCATTGCTTTAAGGTGGAACTAAAATGTAAGACACTCTTCATTTTAGTGCAATTTAAGAGTTGTTGTGTGTTGCAGAAGTCAATGAAACTGCTATCTTTGTGAACTGTTGGGTTATGTTTATATTTCTGGTATCCTCTTGAAACTTGGTATCACGACAAAATGTGTAACGTTTAACCAGATTTATTGAAAACCTGATGAATTGGCCTCATTATTTGGCAAAGTTAACATTTAAACAAGTGTGACAGCCAAAGAAAGACTAAAACTCCTGCCCTCCCACTTTCAGGCCACCTTATCAGACTTCACACAAGAAGAATCAAGGAGGCTTACTAGAAAGTGAAATGTTTACTATTAATTTAATTATTTTATCATAAAAGTGTAAAGCTTTAACAGTGCTAATTTGAAGATAAACAGCCACAGTTCAAAACATTCATATGTGCTAACATCTTGAATCATACGTTATAATAATATAGTATTAGTTCCTATATTCACTTTCTTGACTTATTCGATGATCTTGATCTAAACCATTGACACTGTTGTGACTAAGTCGCATATAAATCACGAAAATGCTGCATTGAAAGTCTCAGTGACGTAACTCAGAGTGTCTCTGAGGACAATCTCTAGAGAATAGATCAGTTGCTAATCGTTACTAGGCAACTACGCCTCCCCTTTGAACATATATCAATTTATGTTTCAATTTGTGGTTAGAATACCCACTTCGAAAAACTGGCCAAGAACAAAATAGCAAATTAACAAAAAAAAACATTACATTTTATTATGTTTACAGCAAAGCGATTTAAAAAAGTATTAACTGGAAAGAATTTTGAGTCCCGCGTGTGTAGACTTGGTGTTTGTTCTCCTGTCACATGATGCAATTTGTTCCACCCATCGGGGACACTTGTTAGCACTCATCCTCCAGCTCATTGTGCTAACGTGTTTATAATAACCTCCCCATAGCTCTGAAACTACCAGGCAGGACACAATTATTTACCAACTTCTACAACACTTCAAACATCGGCTGCTCTTTAGTTCTGTTCAGTGGAACATTTCTAACTCTCAGTGATGGCACATTTTTCGCGTTTGTAAAACCGAAGAAGAATTTGTATCCATAAATGACTAATGATGTACTTAAGTGGGGGGATTTTTGCTTTGTTCCTTTGTCTTATGTACATTAGAACAACAAGAATAACAATGCAATAAAAAGTAACACAGCACACACACAGACACATCATCTATATCTGAAGGAGACCTGTCCTCATCCCCTCTGTCCTTGTCTCTCCACATCTGTTTGTCCTCTTCATCCATGACACCTGCAGAGCAGACACAGTGTGAGTACAAATGTAACAGTTGTGTACTTATTACATTAGTATTGTCACCCTTTGAAACATGTCAGCAGCTCATTCAGAGGCTTTGGGGCACATAAGAAGAAAAAAAAATCAACCAAGCTGATTTTTTTTGTATTTGTTGATATCCTTTTCCCATCACACTGAACCGAATGTGCCTCAGCTCAGCAGGAAGTGAGTTTGAAAGCACAAGAATCAGAGATGAGATCATCTGATGATGCTCTACTCGTTCATGACCTAATAACCTTTTGTGTTATTAAAGGTTATGTAGGACAGCAGGTGCAGGTTTCACTGGGGACTTTGTAGCACTGTGGTACAATTAGGCTGAGAGCCTGTTAGACTTCTCATTAACTTTATATTAATGACTGAGGCAGACCCCGTGATGTCTATAGCCTAAGTACGTTTTGGGATAAATCGACACTGGTATTGCGTACATCTGAGGCTTTAGAGTTCGAACCACCTTCTGAGGCCCAGTCATGCTTAGACTCTGGATCTCAGCGCCCATGAAAAGCACGTATCTTAGCACTCGGTCGGACTCAAAGGAATCTCTGATCTGCATATGATGAGAAGCACTTCATAGTTACTCGGATCTAAGAAACTGCTGTTAGTGTGACGCGAGTATAGAAAAAGGTAAGGAACAGATTTCATCAGTAGGACTTGTCCGACACTGGTATGTTCCTGCGTCACCGAATTTTTTAAATAATCTTTTTCAACTTTTAAAATGTACAAAGCAACACTACCTTTATTTCTTATTGAACACCAATGACACATCTACCTGGCTTTTATTAGGCGTGGCCAAAGTTTCAGATTATGAGCAATGTTTTTGCTTTCACACTTTCATTCTAGCAGTTTCTGGTTTCATCTGCTTCAGACTGTCACATTAAAATGAGGTCACATGACTCAAAATGAGCCCTGCTGCCTGCACCAATCACAGACGTTATTGGATGATGACGATGATAAACTTGTGATTAAAAAAACAACACAAAAAAGCAAAAATGTGAGAATAAAATGCAAATCTGCTGCAAAGTTTAAGGTGGACACTAAAGTGTAGTAATCATCACCTCTGCCTACAGCCCACCTGACTGTAACACTGACAAAGTCAAGACTTTCAAACTCTTGATTTTGTTGTGCGTGTTTACAGTGAGAGTAAAGGTGAATCAGTCTAAGAGCACAGTCACAGGGACACGAGGCCGCTGCTTTGATAGAAGAGTAAAATCTCACCTGTACACACGAACAACAGAAGGCAGGCAAACAGCAGAATCCAGAAGAGCATCGCAGATGTTCCTGAACGCATCTCTCATTGCTCTACAGATCCCAGATCAGGTTGTTAACAGAGAAGCTGAACAGGCTATAACACCCACAACACCCACCTCAAGTGGGTGTTTCCTTCAAGGAGATTTATGAGTGACGGACAGTCACATGACTTACAGGGATATTTCTTTTTTAAATAAGATTTTCAAGCTCACATCAAGCCCTCGTGCCACAACTAAGTTTGAACTAATTTGCAAATTAAAGTCTTTTGTTGAAAGGATTCCTGAACTGACCGTTCATCACTGTTCATCGTTCATCACAGAAACATTAAAAAAGAAGAAATCTGTAAAACTGAAACCACTAAAGGAGGAAACCATGACTGTATCATGTGACGTGGTCTCGTTCACCACAGAGTAAAGCAAGGAGAGATATAGAAATAATCAAAGTACTTTAGGTATTTCAAATTTTGCTATATCATTACTATTTAAATATTTAGCAACTTTAAATATTTACATAGTGTAGATATAGAAATATTTTAATGAATGAGCACATTGTAGTTATTATGCTTTGTGGGATTTTTTGTGTTATTTTTAGTGCTTTTTCCCCACATGTAATTGTCAATAACAGCTCTGAGGTTTCCAGTTTCCTGTTTCTGATGAAAGTTTCCCTGCAAGGTTAATAAGACACGTAAAGAAAGACTTAAGTTTTACACAAGTGTCTGTACAGACAGTAAATATAATTCTAATTGTTCTGTTCACCTGTGTACTCTATTTGTAGTTTGATTAGGTTAATAATTAGTAGCTTTGTAGCTTTAAACATCCTGACATGTTGGCTTTATGTTTTCCATGACTGACGGCTCTGTGGTTAATCATGTGCATCTTGGGTTTGGTTAGCCTGTGGGTCTTTGGAGGCAACTGATGGGTACCAGCAGGCAAAAACTCACCATGCTGTAGTCACGGTGTATAGTGGGCGTGGGTTGGGTTCATTTAATGATTACAGTGGACATAAAAATGAACATGACTCAATATCCAAATATGAACACATTTCATGAGAAGCTTTT
>NW_024583147.1:1844-4848 GCF_018398535.1 Haplochromis burtoni | reverse complement strand
TATTATAATATTATTATTATTATTTATATCTATTGAAAGAGTTGTTAACCAGAGACTTGACTAACAGTGTCTAAATTTAGAAGCAGGTAAACAGCCACCAGTTCAGAACCGAGACATTAAACATACCTGTTCAGCCTAAAACACTCTTAAATGTGAAATCATACGTTTAAATAATATCACTATAGCTGATTAGCTTTCCTTTCATCATGATCACCTGTTTGTACTTGAATCTCTTATTCGATGATTTTCCTTCTGATTCTCTACAAACCCGATTGACCTTCACCTTGGTGTGTTTGTCACTAAGACTCAGACTTATGAGTGAAAAATGCTTTTACTGTTTAAAAATGCTGCTCATTTTTCCTGAAATGTTCTACAGATGGACGTGAACCTGTCAGAGCTGTCTCTGCAGGACAAGGTGCTCTAGAAGTAATGAGAAACTCTCAGTTGCTCCTAAATTTCACCGAAATTTAACTAGGCCTGAACATTTACGCCCTTCCCATCCTTTTGAATATCATATGATCAAATGTTTGAATATGATTTTGCAAATTTTTGTGGTTGTTAGCAATACCCACTGTGTCTGATAATGAAAACATAGATGTGCCAAGAAACAAACATTAGCAAATTTAGACAAAACAAAAAACATTCATTTTATTTGTTTACAGGAAACCGGTTTCAAAAAAGTATTAACTGGAAAGAATTTTGAGTCCCGCGTTGTAGACTTGGTGTTTGTTCTCCCTGTCACATGATACATTTGTTTCCACCCATGAGGGACACTTGTTAGCACTCATCCTCCATTGTGCTAACGTGTTTATAATAACCTCCCCATAGCTCTGAAACTACCAGGCAGGACACAATTATTTACCAACTTCTACAACACTTCAAACATCGGCTGCTCTTTAGTTCTGTTCAGTGGAACATTTCTAACTCTCAGTGATGGCACATTTTTCGCGTTTGTAAAACCGAAGAAGAATTTGTATCCATAAATGACTAATGATGTACTTAAGTGGGGGGATTTTTGCTTTGTTCCTTTGTCTTATGTACATTAGAACAACAAGAATAACAATGGCAATAAAAAGTAACACAGCACACACACAGACACATCATCTATATCTGAAGGAGACCTGTCCTCATCCCCTCTGTCCTTGTCTCTCCACATCTGTTTGTCCTCTTCATCCATGACACCTGCAGAGCAGACACAGTGTGAGTACAAATGTAACAGTTGTGTACTTATTACATTAGTATTGTCACCCTTTGAAACATGTCAGCAGCTCATTCAGAGGCTTTGGGGCACATAAGAAGAAAAAAAAATCAACCAAGCTGATTTTTTTTGTATTTGTTGATATCCTTTTCCCATCACACTGAACCGAATGTGCCTCAGCTCAGCAGGAAGTGAGTTTGAAAGTACAAGAATCAGAGATGAGATCATCTGATGATGCTCTACTCGTTCATGACCTAATAACCTTTTGTGTTATTAAAGGTTATGTAGGACAGCAGGTGCAGGTTTCACTGGGGACTTTGTAGCACTGTGGTACAATTAGGCTGAGAGCCTGTTAGATAACTTCCACCTCTATCCTAACTTTATATTATTTAATGAACTGAGAGCAGACTCGCCTGAAGCTGTGATGTTGAGCATGATGAAGCACTTAAGCTCATCAGTGCTTTTGGTGAATAAAATCCGACACTGGTATGTTCCTGCGTCACCGAATTTTTTAAATAATCTTTTTCAACTTTTAAAATGTACAAAGCAACACTACCTTTATTTCTTATTGAACACCAATGACACATCTACCTGGCTTTTATTAGGCGTGGCCAAAGTTTCAGATTATGAGCAATGTTTTTGCTTTCACACTTTCATTCTAGCAGTTTCTGGTTTCATCTGCTTCAGACTGTCACATTAAAATGAGGTCACATGACTCAAAATGAGCCCTGCTGCCTGCACCAATCACAGACGTTATTGGATGATGACGATGATAAACTTGTGATTAAAAAAACAACACAAAAAAGCAAAAATGTGAGAATAAAATGCAAATCTGCTGCAAACTTTAAGGTGAACACTAAAGTGTAGTAATCATCACCTCTGCCTACAGCCCACCTGACTGTAACACTGACAAAGTCAAGACTTTCAAACTCTTGATTTTGTTGTGCGTGTTTACAGTGAGAGTAAAGGTGAATCAGTCTAAGAGCACAGTCACAGGGACACGAGGCCGCTGCTTTGATAGAAGAGTAAAATCTCACCTGTACACACGAACAACAGAAGGCAGGCAAACAGCAGAATCCAGAAGAGCATCGCAGATGTTCCTGAACGCATCTCTCATTGCTCTACAGATCCCAGATCAGGTTGTTAACAGAGAAGCTGAACAGGCTATAACACCCACAACACCCACTTCAAGTGGGTGTTTCCTTCAAGGAGATTTATGAGTGACGGACAGTCACATGACTTACAGGGATATTTCTTTTTTAAATAAGATTTTCAAGCTCACATCAAGCCCTCGTGCCACAACCAAGTTTAAACTAATTTGCCAATTAAAGTCTTTTGTTGAAAGGATTCCTGAACTGACCGTTCATCACTGTTCATCGTTCATCACAGAAACATTAAAAAAGAAGAAATCTGTAAAACTGAAACCACTGAACGAGACCACGTCACATGACTGTATCATGTGACGTGGTCTCGTTCACCACAGAGTAAAGCAAGGAGAGATATAGAAATAATCAAAGTACTTTAGGTATTTCAAATTTTGCTATATCATTACTATTTAAATATTTAGCAACTTTAAATATTTAAATAGTGTAGATATAGAAATATTTTAATGAATGAGCACATTGTAGTTATTATGCTTTGTGGGATTTTTTGTGTTATTTTTAGTGCTTTTTCCCCACATGTAATTGTCAATAACAGCTCTGAGGTTTCCAGTTTCCTGTTTCTGATGAAAGTTTCCCTGCAGGGTTAATAAGACACGTAAAGAAAGACATAAGTTTTACATAAGTGTCTGTACAGACAGTAAAT
>NW_024583147.1:0-739 GCF_018398535.1 Haplochromis burtoni | reverse complement strand
ACAGAACAGTAGTGCAGTTATATATATAAAAAATCGAGTGATTCCTGTGTGTGTTGCACCAACCTTGCTACCTTGCGGTGACTCACACACACACATCCCTCCATTGCTGAAGCAGTTACAAGAATCTTTGGCCACAAAGTGATTGGTGAGTGTCATGGTGGGAACCCCGAACCAGATGGTGGACACTGGAGGTGAAGGCAGCCGTCACGCTAAAGAAGAAGAAGAGTCTTACTGGGTTTTGGTTAGCCTGTGGGTCTTTGGAGGCAACTGATGGGTACCAGCAGGCAAAAACTCACCATGCTGTAGTCACGGTGTATAGTGGGCGTGGGTTGGGTTCATTTAATGATTACAGTGGACATAAAAATGAGCATGACTCAATAACCAAATATGAATTTGAACATTTCATGAGAAGCAGCAATAGAAGTAAGTATGTAAACACTGTAAAGAGGAATAATATTTACTGGTGTTACATGGATTAGTATTATATCCATTATACTTTAAGTTATGATCTTTTTCAATAGATGTTCAGATCCTGTAAAGTGAGGAAAACCTATTACTCCACTAATAATCCTCCTTTATACACAATGTGTTGGATTTTCTTATAGGAATAAATGGAAATGATCTCTAGGAGTAAATGCATCAGTGATACATCTCTTTATAATCATGTGGTCATTTGAAAAAAGTCTGTTAGTCTGACAGAACTCCGGCTCATGTATGTAGGTAAAGTCACCAGCTTGCA
>NW_024583146.1:155284-167935 GCF_018398535.1 Haplochromis burtoni | reverse complement strand
TATATATATATATATATGAGATAATATGTCATTATTCTGGGAAGTGTCTGTGTAGCAGTAAAATGAAACGATGCACATAAGAACCAATTCCAACCCAGCTTTGGGAGGAAGAAATATGACGTTGAATAAAAACAGTGATTCAAATTACATTTTAAATTTCAAATACACTAACTGAAGTGAAACAGTGGGTATGAGATAATAACGCTCAGGCTGTAGAAATCAAATGGAAGAGAAACATCAGGCCCTGAGAGCAGCAGCAGAGGGAAGAAAGAGCTGTCAGGCCAGAGATGGGATTTGTCGTGGCGGTGACCCCCGGCGAGCGTTAAGCAGCCATCACTAGAAGCCTGTCAGTCAAACAGCAGGAAGCTGAGCTGTTACACAGGCCGGTGCAGGGAAGCAGCAGGCAGCGGCATATATCAATGGAACACACACACACTGAGGCAGGAGGGCTATACACACAGAAATCTGTCTATGGTATAAGACACTGCATATTTACTGAGTCTGCAGGGCCCAGGAAAGCAGATCTATGACTTTGACATCTATAATTTAGGTTAGATTAGTAATGTTAATCCAGATAAATAAACAGGTAACAGAAGGGCACAGTGCTCAGCTCATTACATGTTCTCAGTGTCCATGAAGGGAGGCCTAACTTCAATACATTCACTGTGAACATCATTAATAAAGAATCCAAATCTATGAATTAATCATATATTTGGCATCAGAAGGGAGGGTGAACGCCGCCCCAGCAGTGAAACACGGCTGTGGGAGTATCCTGCTGTGGGACCAGTGTCTCTAGAAGTGACAGTAATGTTATGATGGAAGGACAGAAGGACACATAACATTTAGAAATAAAGCTCAGCAGCAGTCAGCAGTAGAACTGGGTGGTTTTCCACAATCACCCAACGCCTGGCCTGGGAACGCCTGGGTGCTCCCAGGCCAGCTGCAGGAGGCGGGAGAGGGAGGCCTGGGCTTCTCTGATTGGGCTACTGCCCCCACGACCCAGCCCCGGATAAACAGAAGTGTGTGTGTGTGTCTGTGTGTGTAATATATATACACTACTTATTCTTGTTTTGATTTTGTTGTACTAATGTAAGGTGACCTTGAGGGTCTTTAAAACGTTTGAATATTATTATGACATATGAGCACAGCGTGCATGAAAGAGCTGCTGTGTGTCAGCAAACCTCTCTCTCATCCTGGTGCAGCCACTGTTTGGGGTTGTCCTCTGTAGCCAGGTAGGCGATGAGGTCCAGGGCGGTCAGGCGAGTTTGCCTTCGTGATGACACAAAAATGAGCACAGGCTTGGCTGGAGAGTGAGCGCGTATCGCTGTGGAGAGTCCAAAACAGTAGTTAGTTTCAATATTGCACATGGTCAAGGAGTATTACCAAACAATGCTGCATGAAAAGCCAGCAACATCTCACGTGCACATGTGCTAACGTGCAAAAACAGTGTGTACAAAGCTGCACCTTGGAAGGTGGGCTTGTTCATGCTGGCCATGCGGGGGCAGTAGTGCTGTCCTGGAAAACCGTGGATGTGAACTTCAAGTGGGACCGGGCGCACAGACGGACGGAAGTTAAACAAACCCACCTGTTAGACCAAAGACGAGAAGAAGAGAGATTTAATGTGCGCAGCTGGCAACAGGAGGCCCGTCTGTCTGCAATGTGAACACTCTGTCACTGTCATGCAGGCACAGAGCTGCTCTCTGTGTTTACTGTGTGATAAGGCGCTATGGCCAAAGTGAACTTACTGTGTGATAGCATGTTGAAAGTGTGTGTGGCATTTTTTGCAGTGTTATTATATTGAGGGCTGCAGCATGTGTGCAGATGTCTTAAAAGCCTGGATAATGGATTAGCAGCTCAGTCCCAACAGCAGCCAAGCAGCCAGATTTATGGACAACACAAAGACAGCACGTCTCCTCTACAGCTCTGAAGGCAGAGCAAAGGAAAGCTCCAGTGTTTGACTCTGATGGTGCAAACTGTAACTCACATCTACACACACTACAAAGACTGGCTGATATAAAGGTTTGTTAAACTGCTGCAAGCTCCTTTTAGTCTCTAATGTTCATGACACACCACAAAATCAAAGTACTGGATGGACTACACACAAACATGGAGGCTGCTGATGAAGCTCATCATTGAGCAGCAGCTGCAGGGCACGAGCAGTGCACAGGTACAGCTTCAACACCAAACTGAGCATGATGAGGACTTTGTCCTTTGTTTGAACTGGGACAGTTTCCACCACTAGCAGAGTAACTATTACCCTGAGTTACTATTACCATGAGTAACTATTACCCTGGGTGGAGCCAATGCCACATGTGTGTCTTTGTCTGCCTGTGTGACATAAACAGTCATTAAAAGACAAAACATGAGTGGGAAAAATAAGAAAACTAAACACTTCATTATGATGTGAAAACAAGAAGAATCTGAATTCTAATCTATGATAGATGATCAAATATTAACTAGTGAACACAGATTTAGTCCTACGACCCTGGACGCAGTTGGCTCAGGACGAGAGCACAACGAGCCTTGTATGCATGTTAAGAGCTGAGAATGTGACATCAGTGTTACAGTAAAATGTTTCCTCTCCATCACTCTGATGCTCAATGTTGTTATTATGTATCATATATGTCACACTGATACAATGATACAGACATGAAAACAGAGAATGGATATTTATGGTTTCTGCCTGAACAACAAAGAGCAAGCAGACAGCCATCCAAAGCTATACGTGAACTGACACACGTAGGCACGCACGCACAAACGCGCACACACACACACACACACGCACACGTGCGCGCACATGTGCGCTCGCTAACACACACACGCACACACACGTGCGCTAACGCACACGCACACACACATGCACGCAGACACGCGCACACACACACACACACACACACGTGCGCTAACACGCGCACGCACGCACACACACACACGCTCACACAGACAGACGCTGTTTTACGTTACAAAATATTTGACTGACTTTAGCTGGTAAGCCTGTATATAAAGGATGGCAGTGTGTGATGTAGGGGTGGGCGGTATAAACGGTATACGTTAGAAACAATATAAATTTGGCCACCGGTAGAGATTCTGACTGTTTTTTTGCAAATTTGCACTATAATATTTATTTTCGTTTTTCCTGCAGTATATAAAAATTGGTGTATCTCAAAAATCAAACTATGAAGACACTCAAAATAAATTTCCCCCGGTTGGAAACTATTTTGTGCAACTTTTTTGTATTTACAGTTTTGAGGGATAAGCCTCTTAAATTTCTCTAACTAGAAATATATTTAAAAAAAACAAAAACGATCTTCAATTTTTTTGTAGTTTATTGCACTTTTTTGCAATTTATGTAATTACTATGCACTTAATGCAGACATATTATTAAAATTTGGACTATAATGGTTGTATTGATGTATAGCAACTTGAAATGCTCCCACAAATGGCTCCACAGCATGTAAGAATATAAAGATAAGCTCTGGTGGACTTGGTGCTATGGTAGGTCTTAAAGGGTTAATGACTAACCTCGTATTGTGGATGGATTATCTCAGTTGTTCTCCTGACTGAAGTTTGGTCCGTGTACAGCATCCTGCCATGCGATTGCATTTGTCTCTAACCATCAGGAACCCTCATGTTAACTTTTATCGAGTGGAAAAAAGTTAGCGTTCATCCTCCAGCTTCACTGTTTATGCTATGCTAACATAGCTGTGTCGCTAGCGATCACGTAGTACATCATTATAAACCAGCTAGCCCAACTTCAGTAACCCTACAAACGTCACTGCTGTTTAGTTTTCTGTCTTCATTTATGTTGGAAGTGATAACAGAGCTGTACGTTTGAATGTTTCAGAAATCTCTCAGTCAGAACATGCTATAACATGTTTAGGTGGAAGCTAGCGAGCTAACTTCCTGCTAACTTCTAACTCTGTTATATTTAATAAATTCTGTTTTCATGGATGCCTGGATGTTAAACTTCATAGTTACACCTGGTAAAGCATCAACGCTGTTCATTTTATTAAAGATGAAAGAATTTAGACAGTTTTTAACTCTCAGTGTTCGTTTGACTTTGGGACCTGAGGCAGACGGAGTTTAGGACCCAGATTCCTCCGCGAGGCTCCTGACTACGGCAGCCATAATGCTCCAACAATCCATCAGGCGGTGCGGCTTCATAGCTTAGCAAAGTCGCACTAAAACATTTTTGACAGATGTTTGAGCGCCGTGTAGCACATAAAATCGGTTCGAGGTCAGTGAGCACAACCAGAATTCATACATAAGGAGCACCGGATTATAAGGCGCACTGTCGATATTTGAGAACATGATAGGATTTTAAGTGCGCCTTATAGTGTGTACAATGCGTTATACAGAAGAAAAGAATATATCACGATATATCGTAAGCGCACATGTTTCAGATTATACCGCGATGTGGATTTTAGGCCATATCGCCCAGCCCTAGTGTGATGTAATGCAGGTGCCGACCTGTCCGATGCCCAACCAGTCAGCCAGGTCTCGAGCGTTGGCCAGAGCCGTGGACAGCCCAACTACTCGAACACTCTTGGAAGTGTGAGACGAGATGAAGTTGGTCCTGGACACAATGACCTCGAGGACCGGACCTCTGTCCTCACCTGGAAACAGACACAGTGCTAACGCTAACACAGCTAACAGGGAGTCCTGTTTCAGGGCCTTCACATGTTTATATTTAGGACATCATGGGCTACATGGAGCAAAAGCTTTTTTGAGCCGTGGTGAAGAGCATACAGGTAGGACCTGCCCCACACCAGCGGGCCCAGGTGTGCTGTAGACTCTTACCCAGCAGGTGGATCTCATCGATAATGAGAATAGCTACTTTCTGGACGTAGCTTCGATTCTGCCAACTCCTGCTGACTCCATCCCACTTTTCGGGCGTGGTGACGATCAGGTCAGCTTTTGCTATGGCTCTCATGTCTGGAGTCACGTCCCCGGTCAGCTCCACCACGCTTCACAAGCACAAGAAGAAACTGTTTGTTGGTGTCATATAAACAGCATTTACAGTGTGTCTGCAGGAGTAACTCGATTATGTTTAAGACCTAATTGATACCAGTTTAAAAACCATGTCATCATTAGCTAGTTTCATGTGTTTAAGGCCTCTTCACATGCAGAGTTTCTCTGTTCTTACTTTTTTCCAAGTTTCTCTTCAATCCTGACCTTCCAGTCCTCAATGCGCTCCCTCACCAGGGCCTTCAAAGGGGCAATATACACGACCTAAACACAGAACACAGGCAAACAATAACTCGATCAAGCTCGGCTAGTTTCCCTACACTGACTGCTCTGCTGGAGCATCTCAGCTGCCTTTGCTGTGTGTTTAAACCACCTGTGCTGACTGCTGCTGGGATCCAGGGGTCACAGGGTAAGGAAGGGTGTGGATCCTGTTTATTACATGAGTGAAACGACCACAGTAAGGCGATCCACAGAGAGCGTTTACACTCATCATTAGGGTTTCTTTCTCCAGGGCTGAAATACATTTTTATCAAACGGCCAAAAATAACAGTAACATGCAGACCGTTGACAGACTCATTGCCTTTTATAAAGAATAATTCTGTGTATGTGTGCTGTGCATTCATTCATTCACAGTCAGTGACAACAGCAGGTGGACTGCAAAGCAAACAGTTAACCAGACTAAGTGGACGTCATTCACACCATCAAAGCCCCAGAGCTGATGTTGAAGTAACAGTGGATTCCTTATAAGCAGTGCAGCTCGGTGCGTTGCTGAGGAACCTCCAGGAGCCACAGCTGACTCTGTTAGCGTTGTCCTGTGGGTACACTAACCATCGACCTAAAGAGCAAAATTCTTCATGACGACTTCCTCTAAATTTGCTAATACAAGTCAAAGTTATGGACGTAACGAGAGTCGTGTAGAACAAAGCTACAGACACCAGAACTATGTTCATATTCCTCAGAGTAGCTACCAGATTACTGGTAATGGCTTTTCCCACTTTTAGCCCTGTTCCTCCTCTTAATGAGGTCATCGCCTGAAATAAAATCAGAGGAAACTCTTGAATGAATCTCGTTTTAAACACACGATGTGATCATTACGGTACAGCCAGCATGTGACCGTGTGTTGTTGCAATAAAATGGACTAGCCCGCTGCGTCACTGTTTACCAGTTAGCCCACTATAGTGAGGCTAACACTTCCAGCTGTGCAGACTATGACCATCACACAGTTGCTTATAATGGAGCAGATGTTCACTTCAATTCAGTTTTGACTCTCAAACAAGTGCAAGAATTATGAAAACAAAACCAGAGAGCTCAAAGTTCTGCAGCGGTGTGCTTGTTTTCACCTTCCAGCACATCCTTTTCCTTTAATTGATCTATTCCTAAAATCCCCAATGTCCAAACCCACAGTTCATATATACTTATGTAGTCATCTGAATTTACATCATGTCTCAATGAAATGCAGTGTTAGGGCCTACACAGCTTTGATGGAATGATGCTACGATGACTGTAAAAGCAAAGAGCTGATGCTGTACACGGCACTGCGGAGGGTTCTCTGTTCCTTACATGCCTACAGAGGGACTCGGGGACGCTACCTTGGATGACGGATACTTGTTGAAGACCCGGAACATGGCCATCTCTGCTGCGATGGTTTTTCCAGAGCCCGTCGGCGCTCCCAGCAACACGTTGGTGTCGGTGTGGTACAGTGTGTGGAAGATTTGGGTCTGGATGGGGTTGAAGTGAGTGAACTTGTAAAGGCTCTCGTACTCTCGGTTACCCAGAGCAGCCACTGGCAACGGCTGGAGGTCTAGTAGCTCTGAGAGTGAAGAAGTCATGCAAAGGATCATGGGACAAGGGTCACAAGACAACAGAGTTTAAAGGTGGCCACATGATACAATGATTATTAGAAACAACAGAAACCAATGTGAGACTTTTGCATCCAAACTGTGATGCTGATCAGAGTGTAACGTGACCTGGCCCCAGTGTGCAGGCTTGTCCCCAGCAGCTGATGTTGGGCAGTTTACTTTTTCAAACCTTATCGTGATGATCAGTGCGCTCTGGTTCCAGTAAGAGACAGAGCACTCAGAGCTTTTATGTCCAAAGCTCCAGCTGTGGCTGAAGTGGACACACGGCTCTGCAGCTCTGCTTATTATGGCCTTGACTGGTTTGTCTAATAATGAGAAGGTCAGCTGATCAGTCAGTGTCCTTATTTGGACAAACTACACTTATAGCCTTCTAGGCTGTATCTGACATAACCAGTGTGGCTCAAGAAGTAGAGTCCAGTAATCTGAAGGTCAGCGCTTCGACCCTAACAACACCAAAGTGCTGCAGACAGATCCGTGGGTGTAAATGCAAAAATCAATCAATAAATATGTGAACAAAATCAGTGAATACAGCTTCTACTAAAAGGGCTGTAAGTACAGGTCCACCTTCTTCACAGAGCTCAGAGTAACATCATGAAGGCCTGTGGGGGCACTGTGTGTCTGAGTGTGTACCAGTGTGTGGGGGGTGTCGCTCTGGTAAGATCAGGTCCTGGAAGTTGATAATGCAGACAGCTTCAGCACCGAGCCATCGGTCAGAGACGGCCCTGATGTAGTACTGTGAGGGCAACGGCTCAAAGATGGGAATGGTGAACACGATGTGCTGAGGCTCTCCTGACACCACCTGAGGAGAACAGACGCGTCATTCTCTGTGCTTTGTGTTCATCTGAGCTGAGACTCATACAGCAGACCTGTTTCTTCTGCAGCAGGAAGTACTCAGAGTGGTAGATGTGATCATTC
The DNA here is from genome assembly GCF_018398535.1 of Haplochromis burtoni. Lineage (NCBI taxonomy): Eukaryota > Metazoa > Chordata > Actinopteri > Cichliformes > Cichlidae > Haplochromis > Haplochromis burtoni. The sequence goes on along the minus strand of NW_024583146.1, from coordinate 160,193 downwards.
ATGGCATCTTCCACCCACAACCACCAGGGCTCACCCACTGATCCATGGACCTGAACCACACAAAGAACAGCGTTGAATTACAGTCTTTTCAGGGAACCAACACTTATTTTAGTTCCCTGATTAACCCAGGTTCGCCCTGCAAGGCCCAGAGAAACTGCACAAATCCCAAGAGCTACAAAAGCCACTGAGTGCAGCTCGTTTGAAAGCCTTTAATCTCTCTCTCTTTTGCAAAAGATGTTTTTGTTTTTTATGTTTGAAAAATGGCATCTGTCTGCACGTCCGTCTGTCTACATGCATCACTGGCCACATCTGTGCATTCTTGAAACATGTGTAGGTGTCATGTAGAAGTCTAACAACAACTGCCATAGTTTGAAACGAAGAAGCAGGAAATTAGTATAAACATTCATCTATCACTGAATTGAAGTTTTGGAAACAGCACAGAAAGAGAGTTAAGGTTTTTAACCCCCCCATGAATGTCTGGTACTACTACCACTTAGACCAGGGGTGGGCAACTCCAGGCCTCGAGGGCCAGGGTCCTGCAGGTTTTAGACCTCCCCCTGGGTCAGCACACCTGAATCACACGATTAGTTGATCTCTGGAGAACTTCAGAACATTTTGAGGAGGCCATTAAATCAGCTGACACGTGTAAACCTGCAGCACACGGGCCCTCGAGGCCTGGAGCTGGACACCCCGACCTGTGCCAGAGGGAAACCCAGGATGTCTTACACATCGTTACACATCATACGCTCTCTGTGTCCCTGTAAAGTCACATGAAACTTTCTTTGGCAAAGATGAACATGGATCCTGTAACAGATGGCGAGGACCCACAGAGCCCCATCTCACCATCATGGAGTCAGTCCAATAAGCAGAAGCACTGTGCCCCCCCTTGCTAGAGTTCCGAGGTGACCTGGAGCTGGGTTCTGTTCATGCCCACCTGTGAGCGTGTACACAGCACTCGGGGGAATCACTTGAATTTGGGGACATGACAAACATTTGAATGCCCCGTGCTGATGTTACAACCTAACTCACCAAACCAGCCGGCAGTTTGCCACAAACAGCCAACGCTGCTTGGAGAATGATGTCATCCTGTATCATAATGAGTCAGCGTGGTGCGTTTCCTGGCCGCCACCAGGGAAGTGGCTCATGTGTCGGTGCATGTGTCGCGGCTCTGCAGCAGGATCACAGTTAAGCCAGCCGGTATTCCATTACCACTCTCCCATGATTGCAGCATGCATTGCTAATCGGACATAAACATTCATCTTCGTATTCAGCCCTGCAACGAGCTTTCTGTGCGTGACAAACTTTGGACTAAGCTTCACATGATCCCTGCTGCCCACTAAGGTGGGACAGGCTGGCTCTCAGGGACAGATGGAGATTCCCTGGCTGGGAGAACAAGGTAGGTGGGGTGCTCTTCTTTGGGCCAGTGTGGAAATATGAATGTCTGTGAGTAGTTTTGGTATGTATCTGGTGCCCGAGCACAGGAGGAGAACGAACATATGGACAGCCCAGCTCTCCCTGGACTCCTCATTTTTCTGTGCTCAGTAGGAGGGAGCGTCCATCGGCCTTAAGGTCCGCACGTCTCTGAGCAAACTGCCCCGATGCATGCATCAGTATGTGACACCATAATGTGTTTAAAAGCATAATTAAAGGGGTGGATGATATGTTCACAGCAGAAGCCACGATGTAAACTAAGGAGGGGGAACTTTGGGAGAGGGCTGGAGCCTTTGTTATTCCAGAGTGTCCCGTGGTGAGAGGCGCTGTGTGGGGACGAGTCCCTGACTGTTCAGAACAGCCAGGCTCCTTTCAGTCTCTGGGTCTTAGAAGCGGCGCTGCCCGCAGACTCGCAGTGAGCTCAGAGGGGAGGGGCCTTTGCTGCTGCAGCTCCTAACATGTGACACCGGCGCCTCCTCTGGCTGGTCACCTCCTGTTGATTTCATTTTTGTTGTTTTCTGTCTTTTTCATTTGAATCTGTCTTGATGTCTTTGCTGTGCAGCACGTTGGTCCATTGTGTTGTTCTAAAGTCCCTTACAAATAAGGTTGCTATGGTAATGGGCGGCTGGGCTCAGGCTTACAGAGGGGCGATGAGCTCGGAGTAGAGCGCCTGCATGCGGTTCGGGGATGTTTCCTTGGCACGTCCCTTTGGAGGTTTTCTAACTGGGAGGTGACCCAGGACATGTCATCTGGCCTGGGGACACTGTGGGATCCCCCAGGAGGAACTGGAAAGTGGGGAGAGGGCGTCTTTCCTCATGTGGTGCATTTTCCATTGTTACACCTCTCTGACCTGTGTTCCCCATGTGATGTTTGTGTTATGTATGTGTGGTCGGAGGGTAACTTCCCTCGGGATGAATAAAGTATGATCAATCAATCAATCTGGAATGTCCTGCTTAGCGTTCTGTTCCCTTGGGTCACCTGAGGCGATGGATGAAAGGACGGTCGGAGGCTTGAACTGTAAATATGGCACAGCAGATCAAAGGTTGATCTAACCCTGACATCTGCCCCTCACACTCAGGTCAGCTGTAAAACATTTGACCGTCTCTGGAAAATGCTGCACGGCGAACCATCCTGACTCAAGGATACGTAATCTGTCTGTACCTGGTCATTCCAGCGAAAATCAGGCGTGACGATGAGACGAACACGCAGCACGGTGCGTGTGATTGGCTGGATGGTGGCCTCCATTGAGATCGAGGGGATCTGGTGGACACACTGTTTGACCGTTAACCCGATGTTGACGTGGTGCAGCATGTGACCTGGAAAAAGTACACCTGGTATTAAGGTGTTTATTAAAACCAGTGTGCGTGAACTTTCTGTTTATCAGCAAAAGCTAATACTTAAATAAAAGCTCGGCTTATGTTGGATTAAGCACTAGTCTGAGCTTCTTCCACTCAAAACACTTTTCTCTTCTTTAAAGCTGCAGTTAATAAAAACAGTATGATCCCGTCAGGACAGACACACGGCTGCACCGGCACGATTTACTGTGGTTTCAATAAACAAGGCAAAGTCGAACAAAGTGCGGTGATGCCAGTGTTGCACAGCAGTGCTGTGAAAGGCCTCTGCAGCACAGAAACACTGGGCTGCACTCACCAATGTCATCCTTCCTCATCTCCTTCAGTTTGTCCACAGTCAGCTTCTTCTCCTCCAAGCGGTTCAGCACGACAGGGCTCAGGTTGGGGAACTGCCGGAGGGGGTGGGCAGAGTCCCACAGCCGCTTGTCGATCACCTTGCACAGGGTGAGCAGTCGACGGGTCATAAGCGGCCAGCGCTTCCTCAAAGCGATCTCAAACAAGGCCCTCACGATCCGAGCGGCGTTCTGTGGGCGACAGCGGGAAAAACATCAGCCAGAGGTTCCACACTACACGGAGCAGCTGGTGGGCACATCGCTCAGCATCGTTCACCACGTGTGACGAAGAGCAGACGTGCAGCACCCAGAGGTCACATGGTAGTGTTGCTCGCTGTGATTTAGTCAGCTGATAATGTCATGTGACCATGTGGTACAGGACATGCAGTGTGGTGGGCCTGTGAGCAGGTGGACACAGGAAGGCCTGCACCTTCCTGTCAACAGTCAAACTACTGATTTAATAACAAATATTATAATAAATGTTTTTGTCTTTTCAGTTCTGAATTGAAAAGGTCGTTTTAATAAACACTGGGATCATATGTGCCGACACGTATGCAGGTGTTGTTCTCGAGCAGAGTGGCACGTGCACGCTCTTTGTAGTTTCACAGCCCCGTCGACTCGTGCAGTCAAACCTCCACCCCAGCACCACTCATGAGTGTTTTACACAGTTTGCTCACTGACCAGGGGGGACAAGTCAAAGTCACATGATCAGTGCTCAGCTGTCCATCGCATGTCAACAGGAAATGAGCTACTGTAGTTTTAGAGCGAGGCTTGTGTGCAGTCATCAGCACCAACATCCTCTGATGTCATTCTAATCATTTCATTTTAAATCAGTCTTCAGGTTTTTTATTTTTCCACCTGCTTCCTTTGGCCCCGCCTCTTTTTGTTCCCATTAAAATCCCAAAAATCGACAGTGATTTAAAATCGTCGAGTCAGTGTGGCAGCAAACACCACAGCATGGGTCTGACTGTGTGCGTATAACAGATGGGTGAATGCAACGCCAGCGCCCTGCAGCACCTCGCCCTGCTGTCCTCACCTGTGCAACATAGGACAGGTCCGAGATGAGCGAGAAGCTGTCCACTTCTCCTCGGCCGATGTACGTCTGCAGCAGGATGTTGACCTTGCCGTAGCCGTTCTCCACACCTCCTGCAGCTGGAAGCTGACAGTAGTTACACAGCATCTGCTCCAGCTCCTCCATCTCCTCCTCTCGAACCTGGCGACACACAGCAACACACCGAGCTGGATTATATGAGCTGTGCTCAGTTGTGACAGAGCTTTTTATTGGATGAACACAAACTGTGCTATTTGATAACTACATACGTTCTGACGGCCACAGCTCACCTTGAGTTGTTCAAACTCCTCAGCTTTGGAGACGATGCGGAGGATGTCGGCTTCTGTTCCCTGAGGGTTGAAATGCTCATTGAACGTCTTCACATGTGGGGGAAAGAGAAACGTTGGTGGTTATTGGATCAACCAGAGCGTGTACTGTGCTTACAGGAACTGTAAACTGCTGATGAGAAGCTCCTGGCAGCTGTGCTTCATCCAGCTGCTGCAGCCTGTGTGAAGGACACTATGAACGGTTGTGATGCACTCGTGTGTCGAATAGTTGGAACGTGTTTGGACAGAAGCACTGAGAGCGGCTCGAAACGTGACACTTTCTGTTATCATGGCTCCATGCTGCTCTGCAGCCTGCAGGTTCTCACCTGGATGCACTCAAACACACGTACTAGAAAAACAGCTCATCTATAAGTGACGCTTTCATCAACACATCCAGCAGGATGAAGTTTAATGCTG
>NW_024583146.1:135284-152784 GCF_018398535.1 Haplochromis burtoni | reverse complement strand
AGTGCAATCCCCACAGAAAGCTCCACACCTACAGGCCCCTGCACACACGTCACAGTTACAGCCTCCCTCGGCTCGTCAGCTGAACGTGTGCGCAGGTGTGTGTCGGACACTGATCTTTGATGTAACACAAATAAAAATATTATTATTGTTCTATTCATCAATTGGGTGTTTTGTCTTTGCCCCTTCTGGCTGCTGTGGTCCAAACAGCGACCAGCTTTAGGGGGAAGCACTTTTCCACACAGGGCCGTGTAGGTCTGGATTTGGCTCCCACCAAATGAACGCCTTCATTTAGAAACTTTGTGTTACGTGTATCTGTATATCTACATGTGTTTGATGATCTGAAACACTTAAGTGAGACAAACATATAAAAACAGCACTTTTCCACACCAGTGTACATCCCCGCCCTCCCCCGGGGACGGCCCCGCCCTCCGGGGATCTGGACCAACCTGAGAGGCTTTGTGGTTGATGCCGTACGCCAGCGGGTTGGCCCTCATGCGAACATAAAGGTAGGTGTAGCTGAGCCACTTCACAGCCTCCTCCACGTTGGTGACCGTTCCCAGAGCAATCTGTAGCAGGAGAGAGAACAGCAGCTCACAGACCTCTGTCGCCATCTAATGGACACTACCTGAAAGCACAGCTGCTCCTCTCTACTCTGCCCAGCAACACGTGCTATTAATCCTTTTCTTAAAGATGTAAAACAGCTTCACAGATTTGAAGACAGCTTGTTTCAAACACTATGACCTGAGTCCATGTTAAATGTTAGCTATGTGCTATCCTGGCACCTGTCTGCATGTCATCGCTGCCCTGTTCGGACTGTGGAAGCTAAACTTTGCTCAAAGCGAAGCAGAAGGAAACTGCGTTACCTCAGCGTTGAGGTTATTGGCCAGGCTGTCCAGGAACCGACTCTCTATGGCGTTCTGCTGGGTGAGCAGGGTCAGGTAATGGCTCAGCTTGTCGTGGGTGGTGATGATGGTTCCCTCACCATACTTATCAAACTGTGGACGACCTGCTCTTCCAAAAATCTGCATGACGTCCAGGATGCCCAGATCCACCACGGCGCCGCGCTTGGCATCGTAAATTTGGGTACCCTGCATCAGAGCAGAGACAGGTGTGTGAGTGCAGGCGGGGAGCGCTCAGAGTAACCGAGTGAATCTTTACAGCCTCTCAGCATTCTGAAACTAAAACAACAACTAAAACCACGTTACACTTCAGTGCATGGTCTCACAAGCTGACTGCAGATACATGAGGCTTTTACAGGAATAACGTTCACATTTGTGAGACGCTTAAAGTTACAGAGCCAATTAAAAGCCCTCAACTACTGACTTTAGATGGAATGTGCAAAGTAAAGGACGCTCTGAGCTCCCTCAGGGTAGCAGGCACAAACACATTAAATCCATGAAGGACCTTGATGATGACAGCGTGAGCCGGCAGGTTCACTCCCCAGGCCAAGGTGGCGGTACAGACCAGGACCTTGAGGTGGCCTCTGGAGAACATGCTCTCCATCAGGCTGCGGTCAGAGCGCAGCATGCCAGCGTGGTGGATGCCAAAACCTTCAGGAAACATTTCTTTCATCTGCTTGTTCCTGGAGCGCTGGATCTGAAAGAGATGGTCAAAGAAGGAGTTTCAGAAGGAGTGGAGGCGAGTCTCAGACTCTCAGCTGTAAGTGTTCACACAAAACAGCAGCAGCAGTCGGGAATCAAACATTTCCTGTACAGTACATGCAGTAATCAGCCACTGGCAGCCTACTACAGCAGAGTGTAATACATGCACACGGCTGTAGGCCTGCTGCACACTCCAGCAGCATCTGCAGCTCACAGCACATGCACACAGAGTGAGATGTGTGCTGTGACTGACAGCAGCCCTGTGACCCGGCCGGCCACCGGGGGAGTCCTCATCACAAGGCTTTATCTCTCTCTCTGGGCATCTAAATGGAGGTCAGCGCCCAGCAGGCTGCTGCGCGGCAAAGAGAAATCCCATTACTGCCAGCAGCTGTCTGCCTCACACACTCCACGAGTGTTTGGATTGCAGTGATTGTCTGCATTTGTATGCAAACCCTGTGGATACAAGCTGGAGGCTGACTGTGCAGGTAAAATGTCACAGAGGCAAAGCCAAAAACATTTGTTGGTTAGCCTCGGTGACTAATGATTTGTACCACAAGTTACTGCCAGCTTTCACTTGGTCTGTTCAGAATACTGCAGTTTTAATCACACGGCTCTTTTCTTTTTCAGTCTCTTCTCATCTTATTATTATGCTTCAGTGCGTTACTTATTCTGCATGTGGCGCCAAATCACAACCAGAGTCGCCTGAAGGTGGCGAGTCCCAGGGAAAGAAGCAGACGTCTCCATACTGGAGAACAGCGGTCTGACATGTCCCCGAACCGGAGACACTGGAGACGGTTACTCACCCACAGTGACTGAGGAGGTAACGTCTGTGTTGAACACAAATGTCATCTCTGTGATACCCAGTGAGACATCAGTTTAAATTGTAACTTCTCTTGATCCTCTTAATTTCTCAGGTTGTTTTTCTCGCTGCTCGTCTCTCTGTACGCTGCACTTTGACTTTGAGTAATGGTTCGAGTCCTGCTGTGAAACCTCGACAGCATCTCGACATTTGAAAGCGGAGGATCTGAGGTCACACACATCCTCAGTCATGTACTGTAAATGACATCATCATGAATAAAAGCATTTGTATAGCGCTTTACTCAGACCCCAAAGCGCTTCACACTACATCCAGTCACACACACATTCACACACTGGTGATGGCAGCTACATTGTAGCCACAGCCACCCTGGGGCGCACTGACAGAGGCGAGGCTGCCGGACACTGGCGCCACCGGGCCCTCTGACCACCACCAGTAGGCAAACACGGGTTAGTATCTTGCCCAAGGATATTTGGCATGCAGCCTGGAGGCAGCCTGGGATTGAACCACCGAGTGAGCAGTAAGGCCACGCAGGTGTGTTTCTACGTGTTTTACAGCCAGTGGCATTTCCCAGTGTGGCCATTAACAAGAGTGCACGTTTAAAAACTGCCACACTGGTTTCAGTTTTCAAACCCTTCCATTCGGTGTGTACGCAGTCATCATGATGCTTTTGTAACTGCATCGCACATGTCGCTCTCTGTAAACCTTTCGCACACCTTGCCGCTCACTATGGTTGCACTGTGCATGGATAGAACCAAGCTCTGTTGTTTTATACCAGATGACACTTCATGGTTGACCTAGTACGCATGCAGAAGTGGGAGTATGCAAGAGAGACGTTAGAGGTGACAAGGTGTGATGCTAGTTATAGGAGTCTCATGAGTGATATTGTGCGTCTTACACAACAAGGCATGCAGAAAACAGGGATCTCTAGAAGACTAGTTGGTACTGACAGTCCGATACGACGAAAGCTCTGTGTGGTTACATAGACTGGACACTACTGGCTTCTCGCTCTCCAGACGATCACAGATCGTTCCTATAGCGCTCACTTCTCGGGCTCACACACACGTCTCACTGTCCTCCACATTCGCGCGCTCAGTCAAAATATTCCTACCCAGCTAGCAGCGCAGCACCTCACTTCTCTCCATGCCGTGGCCTATGCACGCGCGCTCACTTCCTCCACAGCGCGCTCACTTCCTCCACACGCGCTCTCACTTCCTCCACACTCTCACTTCCTCCATACACGCTCTCACTTCCTCCACACACGCTCTCACTTCCTCCACGCGCGCTCACTTCCTCCACACGCGCGCTCACTTCCTCCACACGCGCTCTCACTTCCTGCACACACGCTCTCACTTCCTGCACACGCGCTCTCACTTCCTCCATACGCGCTCTCACTTCCTGCACACACACTCTCACTTCCTCCATACGCGCTCTCACTTCCTCCACACGCGCTCACTTCCTGCACACACGCTCTCACTTCCTCCACACGCGCTCTCACTTCCTCCATATGCGTTCTCACTTCCTGCACACACACTCTCACTTCCTCCATACGCGTTCTCACTTCCTGCACACACGCTCTCACTTCCTCCATACGCGTTCTCACTTCCTGCACACACGCTCTCACTTCCTCCATAAGCGCTCTCACTTCCTGCACACACGCTCTCACTTCCTGCACACACGCTCTCACTTCCTGCACACACGCTCTCACTTCCTCCACACACACTGAAACATGTTCCTGGTTTCTTTCAAGCAGGTCAAGATGGCGACTCACAGAACCTCCGATCCACCCTGAAATTATTTATGACAGGAGCTTTTCAGCATGTTTGGACGTCCCTGTGTGTCAAACTTGTGCGTCCACAGCTGAGTGCGGACATTCAGCTGTGTGGTCAGAAGTCACAGCAACACAACCTGTTTCATGGAAACACACTGTTGTGCGTCCTTCACACTCCCTCTCTGCCTGAGTCACCCACACCAACATCACACAGCAGTGACACAACCACACACTGAGGGATCAGTGGGTCTGTCAGTGCTCGTCCAGGGTCAGTGTCATCACGCCTCCTTTGAAAAATGCTCACTACAAATAAATACGATTGTTTTTCTGAGTAATCACACTTCATCATATGTTGTTCCCTCTGAGAGCGGCGCTCCCGTCTCATGTGACACGAGGCCCCACTGAGCGTCTTGATGCTTCTCCACCATTCACAGGTGACAGATGGACCCTCAGGCCCCCTCCTCCATTCAGATGGTCTTTCCCTCCTTGGCTCCGCCCTCAAACCAGCGTTCCTCCCTGTCCAGGACGTTACGTCCTCATCCTTGAAGTGTCCACTGGCCTGCAGGTGTGAACAGAGGCTCTGCTGTGTTGGGCCGTCCGCTCACTGAGCAGTTGCTAAATATGAATGCCGTATGAATCACATGATATAGATTTCACAGTGCAGCGTTTCTCATTCAATTAAACTTTATTCGTACAGTTGCCTCGAGCTGCTTCATACTGTCAGTAGCTACAATAATACAGAGAAGGGAAGAAGACAGTGGTCCGGGTGTGAAGCTGCACTGGAGAACTGGTCCATGTGCACAACAAGGACTACTGTGGCTACCTTCAGTTCAAGAATGTGGAGCTGTCCGTCTACAAGATGACCAACTGATTATTGATTATTTATCGCCACAAAGGAGATATATTTGTATTATTTAGTTAGAAAACTGAGTGCATGTAAATCTGAGGGAACTGCAGGCGTCCGGCACGTCGGGGAGGTTTGGGCTCAATCAGTCCTTTCAACCCAAACAAACAAACTAATATATAAATGCATTAATAAATCAGAGCATCTCTTTTAAAACCAGTGAAGCAGAAACGTGAAGCTTCTCTCCCGAGGTTTCTCTGACAGCGTGCGGTGGAGTCTTCAGGGTAAGGCTGTGCACTTTCCTGGGGAAGCAGGTAATTGAAATGCTGTGGCTGAGGCTTCTTTTTGAGGTGTCAGAGTGTGTTACAGACATGCTTCCAGCCTCTAATCTAAGGTGAGTTAGTGCTGACGTCTGCTGTGCCATGACTATATTTGAGATGGCAGTGACCTAAGCTCCTGATCAGCTTCCATTAGGCCTGCCGCTGGCTGCAGCTCCTGCTGCACAGCTCCGTCGGTACACAGACAGCAAGCTGCCAGCTCCGCTCACCGTCTCTCACGCCCATGGAGAGAACATCAGCTTACACCACAGCTAAACTAAATTACCCCAAAATTCAAAGACTGCCTACGTGTAAGTGAAACGGGTTTCAAATTTGTGACAATCCAACTGAGCTCTGCACATCCCTGGTGCTTTGAGTGGTAGCGCACAGTGCTGAAGCCTTGTTAGACGTGGTAGAAACAGGATGCAGCGCACTCCAGCTTCAAAACTGAGATTTCAAATATCACTGTGAAAATGTGACAAATGACACTTGTGATCAGTGGTGAATGTGCTCTGCCACAGCCCGCTGCTATCACGCTCTATCTTTGCTGTATTGAGCCATGATGGCTAATTGTGGATTTAGTGGCTGTTGATGGCCATGTTTGGTGCTGCAGAGGATATGTCTCCACTCCTCCACACTTCACCTGTCTGCCTGCTGCTGTAGCTCCAGAGAGAAGAAGCACAGTTTATCCAGTTTGCCATATCGCTCAGCTGTTGATCAATACAGGAAGTACTACAGCTGCTTCATACTTCACTCTATGAGTAGACAGTAAATATGTACCAATGAAGTCAGTGCTATCTAATGAGTAAAGCAATAATCCACTTGGTCAGACAGTTGAAGGTGTTTGCTGTCTGAGGCAGCGTTCATAAAAGCCTCCGTGGTTATCACGGTGTCTGTGGTCACATGGCACAGCATCACGGTCAGCAGTGACCTCATCGTCGTACCGGGATACTCACTGTTGTCACACTTTCACCACCCGACGTGCTCATCAGCACATGCTGTACGTGAGATGTTACCCAATGCTGTTCAGCAGCAGGACGAGTGATCGGGCTCTGCTGGAGTTATCAGAGATCTCTGTGAGAGTTCTTAAATCTTTAAACTTCCCTCACCACCATCTGCTGTAAGCACGCAGAAACATGACAGACGTGCGAAATAAGGACTTAATTGGCTGCAACGTCTAGAACAATACAAGAGAAACAGCCCAGCTGGGACTGGTTTCCAGTAAAACTGGCTCCTGTAAGTGATGTTAAGAGCATTTCCTCTGATGTTCCTTACTGCTATCAGCTCCTCTCACAGCACCGCCCGCGTACAGTCACAGTTTGGGCGATGACCAAGCTAAACGTTTCAGTCAGGTAATGCAGCGCTGCGTCAGAGTCTGCCCTCATGGCAGCTGCCGCCTCACTCATGAGAACAATCATGGATGGGTCCGCTCAAAGCTGACCCCACAGAAGGAGCTGCTTACTGACCTACAGGTTACCACAGCCTCCAGAAACACCATTACTAACACAGTGTGCTGTAATGGTTTGGAGGTTTGCAGTGTTCACAAGCTGCCCCTGATCCAGGAGGCACACGGTCAGGGCTCGGCAGAAGGCGCTGCGGTCAGATGATGATGTTTGGGGGAAGAGAAAATCCCAGTGTCCCCACAGTCAAGCACAGAGGTGGACGCTTGATGCTGACTTCACTGGATGAGGGGGCAACAACAGGGCCACGTATGACATCCTGGACACAAACCTTCAGCCAGAACCCTGAAGATCTGTGGTGGAATCAGCATGATAAGGACCAAGACACAAAGAGGTAGCTGAGGAAGAGTCAGGGAGCATCCCGGCCAGCCTACATCCACCTCTGGCACCTGAAGCTTCAAGGTGCCAGAGGTGGATGTAGAGGAACGCTCTCCTGAGATCTGAGCAGGGCTGATGACCTGCTACAGGATACATCTCACCACTATGCTCACCCACAAGGCTACTGGTTGCACCGAGTGGTGTTTTGCTTGGTGATCGAATACTCATTTCACTGCATGACGTGAAAATGTGCCTCTGTGTGTACTGCGGCTGATGCTCTCTCCGTTCAAATGAAACTACAGACACTGTTAGTGAGTCACGTCCATCAGGGGTTAACCCCCCCCAGGCCACGGGTTTCAGCACTGCTGAAAAATAAATGTTGCTTGAAGACAAATATGATCCTGGTCCTTTGTTCCTGAACATTGGAGGTGGCACAGCAAAACAGCGAACACTCCAGTCAGCTGTTTAAATGCTGATGAAGAAGCAATTAAACAGGAAAACGGACTTGCTATGCTGTGCCATGATAGCATGCAAGGCTGCTCCCTCAGGCTATGAGACTGCAGATGAGCTGCAAACAGAGGAGGCGTTTACAGAAGCACTGCTGGACAAAGCTGCCTTTGTTTTTAAGGCTGCTGTTTCCGTGCTGTCAGTCCACGGTGTCACTCCTGCTTCCAGCAGCGTTTCAGGTGCGGCTCTTTGTTGTTGATCACTGCAGTGGGTAACTGGTTGGGCACAGTGACAGGCTGTCACAGATCTGTCACTACGAAAGCAGCAGCAGTGGACTCGACTTGTAAAAATAGCACCAAATGAAAGAAAATGGAGACATTAATGAGCACAGTCGGGTGTTGCTGTAGAGTCCCTGGAGGCTTCGCACTCAGAGGCGTGAGTGTGTCTGCATCTGTGTATGTTGTCAAACAAAGTGACAGGGAAGCAGCACATCTGAAGGCCGGAGAAGAGCGAGCTTCAAAGAGAAGCCGATACACTCGTTCGCTGTTCTCTAGCAGTGATCTGGTCCCTCAGTTCATGTGAATGTATGCTTTGACAAACACTGCTCCGGCATGCCGAGCTGGCCACTGTTGGCCACAGTGTGAAAGGGGTGCTACGCCCCCGCTGTGTCAGAAAACACGACGGGTCTGTAGAATAAGTGTAATGGACTCACGGGGCCACTAGGTGGCTCTTATCCTCCATAACAACTCTGCTTCCCTTTGAAAGCAGCCACACGGTTTCATGTCTCACAGCTGGATTCCTACCACGGGGTGGGGGCGCAGAGGGGGGGGCAGGGGAGAGAGTGCGGACTGTCAAAGTCGAGCAAATGAAAGTCAGAGAGGCTTTGACTCCTCTCAGGTGGGAGCTTCAGGTTTCCTGCACAGCTTATGCTGCAAACTCATTTATTGTCTATTCAAACATGTTTCTTCTAATCTGTGATTCATATACTTCAATTTATCAAGTGATGGATTTCAAAACTGACAACGTGGCAGCAACACTTCCTGCACAGCATAGTACTGTCTACAACACTGTATATTATTACTGAAGAAGAGAACTGAGAGTCGATGAGCCTAATAAACCCATCTGTAGATGATATTCTCCAAACTCCTCAGTAAACTGCAGGGTGACATATTCCCTCATCATCCTCACTCACACTCTGCTACAGCACAACATCATTAATAAATGCACCTTTACCCATGTTTGAGATTCAGCTGTATCAGGAGACTTTGTGTCTATCAGTCAGAAATATGTCATGTTTCTGCAGTAAAGCACGTTATCCCAGCATATCTCATGTTGTTATCATAAACATGGAGCCCTATCCAGAAACTCACCAGAATTATGAAAACATACAGACAGAATAAACTGTAAATATTGGTTACATTTTATTAGTCCGTCATTTATCCAGGTAAAAAAATCTGACCTGGCATCATGGCAGCAAAAGTCAAAACGCACATTAGCCAGCAAGTGGAAACAGAGTTTTTTTGTTTTAATTTGCCTCTATATCAGGACAATATCAGGAACAAAGTAACAGCTGGCTCCAAATATTTGTAACACATGAAGTGTATGCAAAAAATCAACGTCTGAAAACTAATTAGGTTCACTACCAGGGGCGGATCTAGAGGGGGGCATGGGGTGGCATGTGCCACCCTAGCTTTGCATATGACAGTGTTGTTTATTAAAATAAGACAGCATTAACACTTTGAGCCTGGCTACATAACACTGAATATATTACATGCTTCTGATTGTGCCAGAGCACATTTGAATCAACACCAAGGGCATTTCAGACTTGACACAGGTGGTTGTTACGCTCTGTAAATGGACTGAAGGTGAGAGTGATTAACCCTCTGGGGTCCACGGACACGCCGCACCTCCAAATCACACTGATTTAAGCTAACACAGCAACAAGCTGCAGCCACACGGAGTCTCGGATTCATGAGTGCTGAAAGTTGGGACTTCAGAGGATATACAAGTTCTTAAATTTTATTGACAGGCCATTAAATCCAGAGCTATGATTAAAAATATATGTGAGCCATGCTTTTTTCTAAATACGTCACGTTTAGTGCAGAAGGACGGGTTTAAAAAGGACAGCGTGACAACAGTAAACACAGAAACAAACTTTTGTTTACTGGCACAAATAATTTGTGGTGCATCTCATTGTTCTCTCACTTTAGTTATTGTAATAGTTTTAAGTGGTTGTAGAAAATGTTAAAGATGTCAGATGTGCTGGCTGCATTTTTAGATAAATAGTTGTTCTATGAATTTAATGTTCATACGTTTTCAAATTTCACAGTTTATGTTTGTAATCCAAGTTATTAAAACAATTCACTCAACATGTCTGTGGGCTAAACTACTACCAGGATTTGATGTTTTTGTGTGATTTCAGATCAGTTGTGTTACTGCAGCATGACGATGAAACAATCAGTGTAGATTCACACTGAGCTGATGAAATGAGACCAAACAACATACAAAAAAGGAGCAACAATGTGCGGTCGAGCTCCCCAGAGGGTGAACCCAACACATCCTGAAAAAGGAGGTTTACATTTCTGTTCAAGATTTCTGACATTTTGTGTAAATTTAAGCAACAACTTGATGTTTTCTAACAAAGTGAAACTTCAGTTATCCCTGTGTTTGTAAGTAACCGCCCATGCTGTGCAGCTTTCTGCATTTGATACTTATTGGGCTCCACACATGTGCGTGTGTTATCTAACTTAGATGTTTCATTATGGAAAATAATCCAGTTATAGAAACGTGTGTATACTGACTGCATTGAATCATTTGAACCACATGTAACACCTGCATATGTGTTTTTAATAAAAGGCAACGCCTGTAGATCTGGCCCTGTTCACTCCCAGCATCAGTGTGGATCGAACAGCTGACTCGCTGAAGCTCGAACAGGAGACACGAGTAAATGATCCTTTCTGAGGAGAGTTAAACGACGTCTCTTCAGGGAAGCTCTTCTTTATTTTAGTGAGACGATGGCACACCTCGTGTTTCAGAACATAGAACTGTAAAGCCAAGAATACACACTCGATCCAACAGCACGGGTCTAAAGTAGTTCTTTAAAAAGACTCTTTTCATTCGAGAGCACACCACACGTCCTGTGTAACTAGATTAGACTGTAGTGGCACATTCAGATATCGAGCTTGACTGACAGCCTCTCCAAACCCCAGATAAAGCCAATTAAATAATACAGACGGGAGACGGGAAAACAGAGCGACTTTTAAAGCTGGATAAATAAACGCTGATTATACGTCTGACCTTATAGGGGCTTTATTCACCACATATGCATATTGGAGATTAAAAAAAACACCTATAAATATTAATGTGGGGCAATTTGCAGTGTGCAAATAAGCAGTGCATTATCTCTGTGTGGGCTTAGAGTCGAGTCAGCCCCGTGCCCCTTCCTTCACCAGAGCAAGTCTGACTGACAAACACTCAAAGATGAACTAATGGAACGGATAATACTCATTATGTTGGGACACAGGCAAAACCATTTTCAGCTGGTGCACATAAAACTTCCTGCGTGCACAGAAACTAAAGGAACAGTTACACAATTGCTTTTTAAGTACTGCTTCAAAGACTAACCAGGCCACAGCGCATCGCTTCAGTCCCCCGACGTAATCTCTCGTCGCTATTTCCAGTTTTAGAAAGCATGAAAAGTGATCTGATTTGTATACATAACCCATTTAAATAGAAAGAAGATTAGAGACACATCAATCTTGGCTGAGCCCCGGGGAACAGAGGAAAAGGTTACTAAATTTATCACTCTGCCTTCCCAGGCAGGAGATTTAAATATGGGACTTGGCATCTGACTGACCGTCCTCGGAGGGAAAATATAGCTCCACCTCTGTGTACCCTCACAGCACAAAGACCATTAATTACACGCACGCACGCCATCGGTGTTCCACCCTCACGCCTGCGCTCGCACGCATTATGGTGTCAAAGCTAAACAGTGTTGAGGGAAAATGAAACCCGTGCTTCTATATATTACCTCATGGTTGCCAGACGGCGTCCCACAGCCGGGCGTGTGGAGCCCCCTGGTCTCTGTTGCAAACTGTTTGCATTATATTCATCTAACACACACAATGTGGTTTCCTGTCTGCAGGTTCAAAGTCTCTAACTGCCCTAAAGTCTGTAACCAAGTTTGTTAGAGAGCTAGTTGTCTCAGTGTTAGGGAACCGGACACACCCGATTACTGCATTAGGCTCTGGGCTCGTGTGCGAGCAGCGCACTAATCACTAATCAATCTACCAGTGAAACCTGCAGCTCTTTAATCATTCCTGGCAGTGTTGCTGCCTTTTCCTGTTTGTTCTCATGAAGTATTTGTCTTGGAATAAAATGAGGAACGTCACTTTTCTTCTCCAATTAGTCTGCAAAACATTCCTCCATAACGTGTGATGTGCTGCTCTGCAGGTTTGCCCCACTTGATCCTCCAGGCTGTGAAAATGCTGAATCTAAAAATACCTCATCACACACCCTGACAGCGCTGTGCTGTCTTTAATCAGCCACATGCATGTATCTGAAGGTTCTCGCTGAACACGATCACATGAAACGATGTGTGGACACTTGTTACCTGTTTCTCACACTGGCCGTAGTCTGACCCTTGGTCTGGTTGAAAGAAACAAATCTCTCCACGGTTCTTCGCCATCTCGATGAGCCCCATGGCCGTCCTCACTGTGGCATTACGAGCATGGACAAACACCATCACCTGGGCACAAACACACGGCTTCAACACACCAGAATATTAACACAGCCCAGTGATACAGAGACGCTTTAGTAATCTCGCTGCACTGTTACAGCCACGCTGAGTTCAGCTCGAACAGAGCAGTGAGACACTCGGCGAGCCTGGGGGGGTCTTAAAGAAAATCACGTCAATTAATATATGTCACAGCCACTTCCTGACAATTCATTACTGAGAGAAGAAGAAGGATCGCTGGCTGAGCAGTAAGCTCTAGACTGTAGCAGTGAAACCGTCCAACCACAAACACATGTGCGCAGCACGTTTCATGTTTTGGACAATCAAACCGGCTTACATGGTGTCAGAGACTACAGAAAAGTTCATATCAGCTTTGCCTCTGAGGGAAGCAATCGGACAAAGAGGGGGAAGCTCGGAAAACCGGAGCGTGTATGTGGGCGCGCTTGGAAAAAAGATGCAGACAGGATAACAACAGTCCTCAATAGGCTGCTCAACTCCTGCAGCAGATGGAAGCTAAACGGTAAAGTCTGAATTCACAGCTCTCCTGTTCCCAACAGGCTGCAGAGTGGAAGCAGAATGAGTGGAGGGGGTGGGTGGATGGGGAAGGAGGGGGAGGTAAAACCGGGGGAGATAAGGACTTGAGAGAATTTAGATAACAGGTGTTCATTCCAAAAGGTTCACACAAAATATTTACTGCAGCACGGTTGCTATTCATGAAAAAGTTCAGGGAAATATTTGGGAGGAAAAGATTGTGGCGCTACACCAACATCACTCCACACGGGTGGTGTTAGGAAGCATGCATGCTGCTGGGCTTTAGGGCTAAAGCAATCAGGAAGTACATGCATGCAGAAAAAATGACTCTTCAACAGAGCGCGGGCACTGAAGAGCTGAGAGATGCTACAAATACACGTTCAGACTGGATGCCTCAGGCGGAGCTCAGTCCGTGGGTTACACACAGTATAACACAGGCTCGATGAATCCTGTGTCCCCACCAAAGCCCACACACACGGGTCAAACACACAGAAAAGCCCTTACCTGGTGACCTGCCTTCACCTGTTCCAGAACTTTGTCATAACAAACCTCCTCCATGTCATGGATCTGCTGGATCTGAACAGGAAGCACGGTGAACAGGATACAATCACAGCTCTTAGCACTTCTAAACATTACCAGTCCTATTTTTCTGTACATCCAAAGACTTCTTAAATGTTCATACCTTGTTGTTGGTTTTGATGCCAACAAAGGTCTGTCCCAGAGGCACTGGTCTGAAGCGTCCGTCGAAGAAGAAGAGACCAATATATGGGTTGACATGTAGGAAGGTGGCCACATCCAGATAGTTAGGCAGGGTAGCAGACAGTCCCAGAATCCTGATCATGCTCTGGGTGGACTCCACCTAAACCCAAAACCACATACTGTTGTAGTTAGACCAGAGTCCATCTCAGGGTTTAATCTAGGCACAAAGAAAGGTTAAAATAATACCAGTTTCACAGGTGCACGCCACCTTCTCATCTTTTCTGACTCATTTTTACTAGTTCTGAATTTGGCTAGAATCGGTGTGAGTGCTGATAGCATGAGGTGATACCTGGACCCTGCAGAGGATGCTCAGGCAGTCTAACAGCTGCAGGATGGCAGGAAGGTTTGTCTCCCAGTGTTACATTTATATTGTTGATTGTCATTTATGCTTAGAAATATTTACCGTAATTGTCGGGCTATAAGCCGCTACTTTTTGCACAAGCTTTTGAACCCTGCGGCTTTTAGTCAGGTGCGGCTTTTCTATGGATTGTCCATGATTTTTGTCATATCGTAAGACGATTTGTTTTGTTTGTTCCGCTGTTGTACAGCACAACATGCCCCTCCGCCAGGCAACGTAATCAGACACACAGTATCGGGGTTCAAGAGTGGTATGTTGGTCACGTGTCCGTCCGCCAGGCAACGTAGTGCCCTACAAGTAGTGCGAAAAACAAACTTCAAAGTAGCGCTACGTGTTCAGCGGGAGGCGTGGATGATGAGCGGCGATAAACTTGCGAAAAGCAAGTTATGCTCAACTCCACCGGTGGATTCTGACAGCGTGGAAAAGTGTGAAAACATCCATGATCACCAAAGGATTTCGAAGGGCTGGACTGCTGCGTGATGGAGAGGAGGACACCGCCACGGCCCTTCAGAGGGTGTTCGACTCTGACACTGACAGCGAGGATTTCTTTGGTTTTGAAAGTGACAACGAAAGAGAGAAGTGGAGAGTGGATGACGTAGCCACCCTGAGCCTGTTTGTATCCGACACTGGAGAAGAGGACTTTGGTGGTTTCAGTGCGCAGGAAGAAGAGAAAGATGGTGAATGACTGACTTTTCTTCTTGTTGAAGCTGTGTCGCTGCACCTGAGCCTGAAAGGTAGGCCGAATCTATTTTTCTGGTGTGCTGCAGGTTATTGTTATGTACTACATTTATTACTCGTTTATGAAGCACAGTACATGTTTCCTACTTGTAATTACCGCTACTTGTACATATACCTAAAAAGTTATGCAAATATGTACCCATAACTTGTTTTTCAAAATATTAATAAAAGGGGTGTGTCTCCAAACAGCCATCTCTTTCCTGATTCGCTTTGTGCATATTCTCTTACATATGATAAGTCAACATTGAAACACCTGCGGCTTTTGGTCAGGTGCGGCTAATGTATGTACAAAACAGGATTTTCCCCTGATTTTAGCTTGTGCGGCTAATATTCAGGTGCTCTCTGTAGTCCGGGAAATACGGTAACCATATATGCTTAGAGGTGTATAATCGATTGTGTAGTGATGGGAATGTGTGATCTTTAGGAGTCTGCAAAGGCTTGGTGTGCATTCCAGAGGGCTCTGGCATTCACACCCATATTCTGGGAGCGTGGGAGAGGGGGTACCTGCTCTTATTGTTTTATGGCAGGATAAACGTGGCTATGTCTGTTTTAGGCTAAGTGCCTTTTGTTTAGATGAACTGTTGGACTTCCAGACCAGCAGGGTTAGGGAAGTCTTTATGGGGTCACACACTGTATGTTAATGAACCTATGCATATTCATGTAACCTCAATAAAAGAGCAGTGTTACAGGGGAGCAGACGAGAGCAACTGGGGTCAAGCGAAGGAACGGCGTTTGTCCGGTTCTCTCCCGTGCACGAGAAACATGAAGAACTTTGCCTACTCGTGTCTTGCTTTGCTGTGTAATTAAATTGTCCTTAACGTTCCAGCGACTAGGTTTATGCTACAAACCTATCACCCAGCACAGTCTCAAGAGCGTGGAGGAGAGTCCAAGAGACCGGTAGCTACTCTAGACAAGTCTTATTGGAGACAGAGTGGACCTTTGGTAGCGTGTAGTGCCTGCGTGGCACTCAGCGGTGATGCTGGGCTGTCCGGGTTGTATCTCATGTGTCATGATGACACCCTACAACCCTACACTCAGCCTTCAAACAAATGATAAAAACTGATGGTCACTTGGTGCACCCTGAAGCCGTGTTTCAGGTCATCATCGGCATCCCAGAAAGAGATACTGACTGACCACGGCAGGTCGTTCATGTCTCGCGCACTAAGAGACCCGTGTGAATGATGAAATGTGCTCGGCCCAGCGTCTACCACCCGCAGACTGACCGCTTGGTGAAGCAGCTGAACAAGGCTTTAAAGTCCATGATTAGTAAGTTCATTGACGAGGATAAATGCAACCCTCTGTTGTTTGCAGTGCGGGAGGTGCCCCAGGCCTCCACAGGATTTTCTCAGTTACTGTTGGGCAGGAAGCCGTGGGGGGGCTTAATTAAAGAAAACTGGGAGGAAGTTCCAAGCCTGGCTATAAACCAGATTCAGTACATCCTGCACCTCCTGGGAATTGTTCACCTGGAGACAAAGTGCCTGTGTTACTCTCTTCTTCTAGCTTGAAATTACTCGCCAAGTGGCAAGGATCCTTCGCGGTCACACGGCAAATGGGGGGACGCTGACTATAAGGTTATATGGTTGTACAGTGGAGGTGCCACACAGCGGCCAGAAGCCGCCCCGGCCTCCGTCGGGCGGTGTGGGGCGTGGCAGGGGTGTGGTCTTCAGTTCTGCTGAAGGGTAGGCGTGGCTCATGGGGCAGTGCCGGCAGGTGGAAGTAATCAGTCTAATGAAGTCTCTCCTCTATTTATTGAGGCCGGGGGCCAGAGTGGAGAGGGTGGAGTCAGCTGGAAAGCTGGAACAAAAAGCGTGTGCAAATGAAGTACACAGAAAGGAAACGTCACCCGATCACTGTGTTGGTCCAAATCAGTCACAGGTGTCAACACATTTACAAAAAGCAACACATTACAGATGGTGTCATACTCACCACACTGTATAATATTCAATCCCGTTTATACATTCAGTGATACCATCTGTTAGATTTTGAACAATTGCAATGTTAATGAGTAACATGACGAATCAACGTGAAGCAGAGTCCAATACAATGACCAGTTGACCACAGAGAGGATGGCATGCTGGTTACTCAGTGTACAGTTTGCTGCTTTCACCATCTCCTTCTGCATCTTTGCCACAATGTACTCAAACAGTCACACTACAGAGTTCACCAATAGTTGATTCTGTTCATCTGGATGTTTTCAGTGGGAGAAAGGTTTCATCATCATCGGGTGCCTTCTCCAGTCTCAGCTGACTGCAGCTTTCCAATCTTACAAACAGCACATTAGCTTAATTACTGATCTTCCCTGTCTCCATGGCCACCTCTCTCTTTGCCACAACTCAGCAGTAAAGTGCTGCAGGTTTGACTGTCACCACGTTTCCCTCACTCATGATCTAAACTCTTCCCAACATCACCTCGTTCGTTAGGGGACTTTACTCGTTGAGTACCATCGCCTGAAGGTGGTGGCTGCAAATTCTCCACTCAGGAACTTTGCACTTGGCTTCAAAGTAAACCAGTGCAAACTGAAGGTCATTAGTTGATGAAGCACCGATCAATTCGGTCCACAAAAATGATGAACTGTCTGACTGCTGCTGTAAAGGGATTTAGGGCTGAATTTATCCTGCATACTAAAGACATTGAAGCAGGCTGTGAAAAAACTGCATCCCTCCAGTCTTTGTTACCATTCTGTCATTTCTTTATAATAATGACAACAACAAGCACAGTGTTGCTAAACACTGGGTGCAGTACCAGCTGTTATCAGTTCGTCTTGTGTTCCTGTCTCAAAAAAGGTGTTTTTTTTGTGTGTGTGG